>NW_027219982.1:0-11839 GCF_027580195.1 Bos mutus
GATGAGCAGGCGGGTGCGCGGCTCAGCTGGCGGTATCAGGCAGATGAGCAGGCAGGTGTCGCGCGGCTCAGCTGGCGGTATCAGGCAGATGAGCAGGCAGGTGTCGCGCGGCTCAGCTGGCGGTATCAGGCAGATGAGCAGGCGGGTGTCGCGCGGCTCAGCTGGCGGTATCAGGCAGATGAGCAGGCAGGTGTCGCGCGGCTCAGCTGGCGGTATCAGGCAGATGAGCAGGCAGGTGTCGCGCGGCTCAGCTGGCGGTATCAGGCAGATGAGCAGGCAGCGGGCTGGGGTATCAGGCAGATGATGGGCAGGTGGTGTCGCGGCTCAGCTGGCGGTATCAGGCAGATGAGCAGGCAGGCAGGTGTCGCGCGGCTCAGCTGGCGGTATCAGGCAGATGAGCAGGCAGGTGTCGCGCGGCTCAGCTGGCGGTATCAGGCAGATGAGCAGGCAGGTGTCGCGCGGCTCAGCTGGCGAGTATCAGGCAGATGAGCAGCAGGCAGGTGTCGGCGCGGCTCAGCTGGGCGGTATCAGGCAGATGAGCAGGCAGGTGTCGCGCGGCGGCTCAGCTGGCGGTATCAGGCAGATGAGCAGGCAGGTGTGCGCGCGGCTCAGCTGGCGGTATCAGGCAGATGAGCAGGCGGGTGTCGCGGCGGCTCAGCTGGCGGTATCAGGCAGATGAGCAGGCAGGTGTCGCGGCGGCTCAGCTGGCGGTATCAGGCAGATGAGCAGGCAGGTGTCGCGCGGCTCAGCTGGCGGTATCAGGCAGATGAGCAGGGGTGTCGCGGCGGCTCAGCTGGCGGTATCAGGCAGATGAGCAGGCAGGTGTCGCGGCTCAGCTGGCGAGTATCAGGCAGATGAGCAGGCAGGTGTCGCGCGGCTCAGCTGGCGAGTATCAGGCAGATGAGCAGGCAGGTGTCGCGCGGCTCAGCTGGCGAGTATCAGGCAGATGAGCAGGGCAGGTGTCGCGGCGGCTCAGCTGGCGAGTATCAGGCAGATGAGCAGGCAGGTGTCGCGCTGGCGGCTCAGCTGGCGAGTATCAGGCAGATGAGCAGAGGCAGGTGTCGCGCGGCTCAGCTGGCGGTATCAGGCAGATGAGCAGGCAGGGGTCGCGCGGCTCAGCTGGCGGTATCAGGCAGATGAGCAGGCAGGTGTCGCGGCGGCTCAGCTGGCGGTATCAGGCAGATGAGCAGGCAGGTGTCGCGCGGCTCAGCTGGCGGTATCAGGCAGATGAGCAGGCAGGTGTCGCGCGGCTCAGCTGGCGTAGTATCAGATGCAGGCAGGATGGCAGGGGCGGTGAGCAGGCAGGGCGGCGGCTCTGGCGAGTATCAGGCAGATGAGCAGGCAGGTGTCGCGCGGCTCAGCTGGCGAGTATCAGGCAGATGAGCAGGCAGGGGTCGCGCGGCTCAGCTGGCGAGTATCAGGCAGATGAGCAGGCAGGTGTCGCGCGGCTCAGCTGGCGGTATCAGGCAGGCAGATGAGCAGGCAGGTGTCGCGCGGCTCAGCTGGCGGTATCAGGCAGATGAGCAGGCAGGTGTCGCGCGGCTCAGCTGGCGAGTATCAGGCAGATGAGCAGGCAGGTGTCGCGCGGCTCAGCTGGCGAGTATCAGGCAGATGAGCAGGCAGGTGTCGCGCGGCTCAGCTGGCGGTATCAGGCAGATGAGCAGGCAGGTGTCGCGCGGCTCAGCTGGCGGTATCAGGCAGAGATGAGCAGGCAGGTGTCGCGGCGGCTGGCTGGCGGTATCAGGCAGATGAGCAGGCGGGTGTCGCGCGGCTCAGCTGGCGGTATCAGGCAGATGAGCAGGCAGGTGTCGCGCGGCTCAGCTGGCGGTATCAGGCAGATGAGCAGGCGGGTGTGCGCGGCTCAGCTGGCGGTATCAGGCAGATGAGCAGGCGGGTGTCGCGCGGCTCAGCTGGCGGTATCAGGCAGATGAGCAGGCAGGTGTCGCGCGGCTCAGCTGGCGGTATCAGGCAGATGAGCAGGCGGGTGTCGCGCGGCTCAGCTGGCGCGGTATCAGGCAGATGAGCAGGCAGGTGTCGCGCGGCTCAGCTGGCGGTATCAGGCAGATGAGCAGGCAGGTGTCGCGCGGCTCAGCTGGCGAGTATCAGGCAGATGAGCAGGCAGGTGTCGCGCGGCTCAGCTGGCGGTATCAGGCAGATGAGCAGGCAGGTGTCGCGCGGCTCAGCTGGCGGTATCAGGCAGATGAGCAGGCAGGTGTGTCGCGCGGCTCAGCTGGCGAGTATCAGGCAGATGAGCAGGCAGGTGTCGCGCGGCTCGGCTGGCGAGTATCAGGCAGATGAGCAGGCAGGTGTCGCGCGGCTCAGCTGGCGAGTATCAGGCAGATGAGCAGGCGGGTGTCGCGCGGCTCAGCTGGCGGTATCAGGCAGATGAGCAGGCAGGTGTCGCGCGGCTCAGCTGGCGGTATCAGGCAGATGAGCAGGCAGGTGTCGCGCGGCTCAGCTGGCGAGTATCAGGCAGATGAGCAGGCAGGTGTCGCGCGGCTCAGCTGGCGGTATCAGGCAGATGAGCAGGCAGGTGTCGCGCGCGGCTCAGCTGGCGAGTATCAGGCAGATGAGCAGGCAGGTGTCGCGCGGCTCAGCTGGCGGTATCAGGCAGATGAGCAGGCAGGCAGGTGTCGCGCTGGGCTCGGCTGGCGAGTATCAGGCAGATGAGCAGGCAGGGTGTCGCGCGCGGCTCAGCTGGCGGTATCAGGCAGATGAGCAGGCAGGTGTCGCGGCGGCTCAGCTGGCGGTATCAGGCAGATGAGCAGGCAGGTGTCGCGCGGCTCAGCTGGCGGTATCAGGCAGATGAGCAGGCAGGTGTCGCGCGGCTCAGCTGGCGGTATCAGGCAGATGAGCAGGCAGGTGTCGCGCGGCTCAGCTGGCGAGTATCAGGCAGATGAGCAGGCAGGTGTCGCGCGGCTCAGCTGGCGAGTATCAGGCAGATGAGCAGGCAGGTGTCGCGCGGCTCAGCTGGCGGTATCAGGCAGATGAGCAGGCAGGTGTCGCGCGGCTCAGCTGGCGGTATCAGGCAGATGAGCAGGCAGGGTGTCGCGCGGCTCAGCTGGCGAGTATCAGGCAGATGAGCAGGCAGGTGTCGTCGCGGCTCAGCTGGCGGTATCAGGCAGATGAGCAGGCAGGTGTCGCGCGGCTCAGCTGGCGGTATCAGGCAGATGAGCAGGCAGGTGTCGCGCGGCTCAGCTGGCGAGTATCAGGCAGATGAGCAGGCAGGTGTCGCGCGGCTCAGCTGGCGAGTATCAGGCAGATGAGCAGGCAGGGGTCGCGCGGCTCAGCTGGCGAGTATCAGGCAGATGAGCAGGCAGGTGTCGCGCGGCTCAGCTGGCGAGTATCAGGCAGATGAGCAGGCAGGTGTCGCGCGGCTCAGCTGGCGAGTATCAGGCAGATGAGCAGGCAGGTGTCGCGCGGCTCAGCTGGCGAGTATCAGGCAGATGAGCAGGCAGGTGTCGCGCGGCTCAGCTGGCGGTATCAGGCAGATGAGCAGGCAGGTGTCGCGCGGCTCGGCTGGCGGTATCAGGCAGATGAGCAGGCAGGTGTCGCGGCTCAGCTGGCGGTATCAGGCAGATGAGCAGGCAGGTGTCGCGCGGCTCAGCTGGCGGTATCAGGCAGATGAGCAGGCAGGTGTCGCGCGGCTCAGCTGGCGAGTATCAGGCAGATGAGCAGGCAGGTGTCGCGCGGCTCAGCTGGCGGTATCAGGCAGATGAGCAGGCAGGTGTCGCGGCGGCTCAGCTGGCGAGTATCAGGCAGATGAGCAGGCAGGTGTCGTCGGCGGCTCAGCTGGCGGTATCAGGCAGATGAGCAGGCAGGTGTCGCGCGGCTCAGCTGGCGAGTATCAGGCAGATGAGCAGGCAGGTGTCGCGCGGCTCAGCTGGCGGTATCAGGCAGATGAGCAGGCAGGTGTCGCGCGGCTCAGCTGGCGAGTAATCAGGCAGATGAGCAGGCAGGTGTCGCGCGGCTCAGCTGGCGGTATCAGGCAGATGAGCAGGCAGGTGTCGCGCGGCTCAGCTGGCGGTATCAGGCAGATGAGCAGGCGGGTGTCGCGGCTCAGCTGGCGGTATCAGGCAGATGAGCAGGCAGGTGTCGCGCGGCTCAGCTGGCGGTATCAGGCAGATGAGCAGGCAGGTGTCGGCGCGGCTCAGCTGGCGGTATCAGGCAGATGAGCAGGCAGGTGTCGCGCGGCTCAGCTGGCGTATCAGGCAGATGAGCAGGCGGGTTGAGCAGGCAGGTGTCGCGCGGCTCAGCTGGCGAGTATCAGGCAGATGAGCAGGCAGGTGTCAGCGGCTCAGCTGGCGTAGTATCAGGCAGATGAGCAGGCGGGTGTCAGGCGGCGGCTCAGCTGGCGGTATCAGGCAGATGAGCAGGCAGGTGTCTGCGGCAGCTGGCGGTATGAGCAGATGAGCAGGCAGGTGTCGCGGCGGCTCAGCTGGCGAGTATCAGGCAGATGAGCAGGCAGGTGTCGCGCGCGGCTCAGCTGGCGAGTATCAGGCAGATGAGCAGGCAGGTGTCGGCGGGCTCAGCTGGCGTATCAGGCAGATGAGCAGGCAGGTGTCGCGCGCGGCTCAGCTGGCGAGTATCAGGCAGATGAGCAGGCAGGTGTCGCGCGGCTCAGCTGGCGGTATCAGGCAGATGGGCAGGCAGGCGCTGATCAGGCGCGGCAGGCATCTGCCTGCTGATAATTGCCAGCTGAGACCGCCGGGACATCTGCCTGCTCATCTGCCTGATAATCGCCAGCTGAGGCTGGCGACACCTGCCTGCTCATCTGCCTGATGCTGCGCCAGCTCGGCCGGCTCTGCCTGCCAGTCTCATCTGCCTGAGCAGGCAGCTGACCGCGGCTCTGCCTGCGGTATCTGAGATGAGCGGCAGGTGACGGCGCGGCTCCGCCTGCTCATCTATCAGGCAGCTGAGCAGGCCTGCCTGCTCATCTGCCTGCAGGTGTCTGGCCAGCTGAGCGAGGCACCTGCCTGCTCATCTGCCTGATGGTAGCCAGAATGATACCAGCTGGCACCTGCCTGCTCATCTGCCTGCTGGCGTATCAGCAGCTGAGCACGCCTGCCTGCCTGCTCATCTGCTTCATGACTGCCTGCAGATGAGCCGGACACCTGCCTGCTCATCTGCCTGATACAGGCGCCAGCTGAGGCGCGACACCTGCCTGCTCATCTGCCTGATACCGCCAGCTGAGCAGGCCTGACACCTGCCTGCTCATCTGCCTGAATCTGCGCCAGCTGGCGCAGGCGACACCTGCCTGCTCATCTGCCTGATGCTCGCCAGCCAGCGGGCCTGTGCCCCTGCCTGCTCACCTGCCTGCTCATCTGCCTGATGCCGCCAGGTGGCGGCGCGATCACCTGCCTGCTCATCTGCCTGATGACTCGCCAGCTGAGCCCGCGACACCTGCCTGCTCATCTGCCTGATGCTCGCCAGCTGAGCCGCGCGACACCTGCCTGCTCATCTGCCTGATACTCGCCAGCTGAGCCGCGCGCGACACCTGCCTGCTCATCTGCCTGATGAGCAGCCAGCTGAGCGCGCGACACCTGCCTGCTCATCTGCCTGATAATCGCCAGCTGAGCCGCGCGACACCTGCCTGCTCATCTGCCTGATACTCGCCAGCTGAGCCGCGACACCTGCCTGCTCATCTGCCTGATACTCGCCAGCTGGGCCGCGCGAGCGACACCTGCCTGCTCATCTGCCTGATATCTCGCCAGCTGAGCCGCCTGACACCTGCCTGCTCATCTGCCTGATGCTGCCAGCTGGGCCAGCTGACACCTGAGCCTGCTCATCTGCCTGATACGCCAGCTGGCCCGCTTGCCGACACCTGCCTGCTCATCTGCCTGATATCTCATCGCCAGCTGAGCCGCGCGACACCTGCCTGCTCATCTGCCTGATACTCGCCAGCTGGCGCGCGACACCTGCCTGCTCATCTGCCTGATTTCGCCAGCTGAGCGGGCGACACCTGCCTGCTCATCTGCCTGATACTCGCCAGCTGAGCCCCGTGACACCTGCCTGCTCATCTGCCTGATGCTCGCCAGCTGAGCCCCGCGACACCTGCCTGCTCATCTGCCTGATGCTCGCCAGCTGAGCCGGCGACACCTGCCTGCTCATCTGCCTGATACTCGCCAGCTGAGAGCCGCTCGCGACACCTGCCTGCTCATCTGCCTGATGCTCGCCAGCTGAGCCCGCGTGACACCTGCCTGCTCATCTTGCCTGATACTCGCCAGCTGAGCCGCGCGACACCTGCCTGCTCATCTGCCTGATACTCGCCAGCTGAGCCCGCGACACCTGCCTGCTCATCTGCCTGATACTCGCCAGCTGAGCCCGCGCGACACCTGCCTGCTCATCTGCCTGATACTCGCCAGCTGAGCCGCGCGACACCTGCCTGCTCATCTGCCTGATACTGCTCGCCAGCTGGAGCCGCGACACCTGCCTGCTCATCTGCCTGATACTCGCCAGCTGGGCCGCGCGACACCTGCCTGCTCATCTGCCTGATACTCGCCAGCTGAGCCGCGCGACACCTGCCTGCTCATCTGCCTGATACTCGCCAGCTGAGGCAGCGACACCTGCCTGCTCATCTGCCTGATCGCGCCAGCTGAGCTGCCTGCTCGACACCTGCCTGCTCATCTGCCTGATACTCGCCAGCTGAGCGGCGCGACACCTGCCTGCTCATCTGCCTGATACTCGCCAGCTGAGCCGCGCGACTCTGCCTGCCTGCTCATCTGCCTGATGATCTCGCCAGCTGAGCCCGCGACACCTGCCTGCTCATCTGCCTGATGCTCGCCAGCTGAGCCCGCGACACCTGCCTGCTCATCTGCCTGATACTCGCCAGCTGAGCCCGCGACACCTGCCTGCTCATCTGCCTGATGCTCGCCAGCTGAGCCGCGCGACACCTGCCTGCTCATCTGCCTGATAATCGCCAGCTGAGCCGCCGCGACACCTGCCTGCTCATCTGCCTGATACTCGCCAGCTGAGCCGCGCGACACCTGCCTGCTCATCTGCCTGATAATCGCCAGCTGAGCTCCGCGACACCTGCCTGCTCATCTGCCTGATAATCGCCAGCTGAGCCGCGCGACACCTGCCTGCTCATCTGCCTGATACTCGCCAGCTGAGCGCGCGACACCTGCCTGCTCATCTGCCTGATAATCGCCAGCTGAGCCCGCGACACCTGCCTGCTCATCTGCCTGATACTGCGCCAGCTGAGCAGCTGCGACACCTGCCTGCTCATCTGCCTGATCGCCGGCCAGCTGAGCCTGCGACACCTGCCTGCTCATCTGCCTGATGATCGCCAGCCTGCTGGCGCGACGACCTGCCTGCTCATCTGCCTGATGCGCCAGCTGAGCCGCGCGACACCTGCCTGCTCATCTGCCTGATACTCGCCAGCTGAGCCACGCGACACCTGCCTGCTCATCTGCCTGATACTAGCCAGCTGAGCCGCGCGACACCTGCCTGCTCATCTGCCTGATACTCGCCAGCTGAGCCGTGGCGACACCTGCCTGCTCATCTGCCTGATACTCGCCAGCTGAGCCGCGCGACACCCTGCCTGCTCATCTGCCTGATACTCGCCAGCTGAGGCGCGACACCTGCCTGCTCATCTGCCTGATACTCGCCAGCTGAGCGCTCGCGACACCTGCCTGCTCATCTGCCTGATACTCGCCAGCTGAGCGTCTGCGACACCTGCCTGCTCATCTGCCTGATACTCGCCAGCTGAGCCTGGCGACACCTGCCTGCTCATCTGCCTGATACCGCCAGCTGAGCCCAGCACCTGCGACTCATCCTGCCTGCTCGCTCATCTGCCTGATATCTGCCTGCCAGCTGAGCCGCGCGACACCTGCCTGCTCATCTGCCTGATACTCGCCAGCTGAGCCGCGCGACACCTGCCTGCTCATCTGCCTGATACTCGCCAGCTGAGCCGCGCGACACCTGCCTGCTCATCTGCCTGATACTCGCCAGCTGAGGTGAGCCCGCGACACCTGCCTGCTCATCTGCCTGATACTCGCCAGCTGAGCGGCGCGACACCTGCCTGCTCATCTGCCTGATACTCGCCAGCTGAGCCCTGCGACACCTGCCTGCTCATCTGCCTGATACTCGCCAGCTGAGCCGGGCGACACCTGCCTGCTCATCTGCCTGATACTCGCCAGCTGAGCCCGCGCGACACCTGCCTGCTCATCTGCCTGATAACTCGCCAGCTGAGCGCGCGACACCTGCCTGCTCATCTGCCTGATACTCGCCAGCTGAGCCGCGCGACACCTGCCTGCTCATCTGCCTGATACTCGCCAGCTGAGGCGCGCGACACCTGCCTGCTCATCTGCCTGATGCTCGCCAGCTGAGCCCGCGACACCTGCCTGCTCATCTGCCTGATAATCTGCCAGCTGAGCCTGCGACACCTGCCTGCTCATCTGCCTGATACTCGCCAGCTGAGCGCGCGACACCTGCCTGCTCATCTGCCTGATGCTCGCCAGCTGAGCCCGCGACACCTGCCTGCTCATCTGCCTGATACTCGCCAGCTGGGCGCGGCGACACCTGCCTGCTCATCTGCCTGATACTCGCCAGCTGAGCCCGCGACACCTGCCTGCTCATCTGCCTGATACTCGCCAGCTGAGCCCGCGCGACACCTGCCTGCTCATCTGCCTTCGCCAGCTGCGCCAGGTACACCTGCCTGCTCATCTGCCTGATGCTAGCGACACCTGCCTGCCTGCTCTGCCTGATACTCGCCAGCTGGGCCCGCGACACCTGCCTGCTCATCTGCCTGATGCTCGCCAGCTGAGCGCGCGACACCTGCCTGCTCATCTGCCTGATGCTCGCCAGCTGAGCCGCGACACCTGCCTGCTCATCTGCCTGATACTCGCCAGCTGGCCCGCGCGACCCTGCCTGCTCATCTGCCTGATACTGCCAGCTGAGCCTCGCGACACCTGCCTGCTCATCTGCCTGATACTCGCCAGCTGAGCAGCGCGACACCTGCCTGCTCATCTGCCTGATACTCGCCAGCTGAGCCTCGCGACACCTGCCTGCTCATCTGCCTGATACTCGCCAGCTGAGCCGCGCGACACCTGCCTGCTCATCTGCCTGATGCTCGCCAGCTGGCTGTTTGCGACACCTGCCTGCTCATCTGCCTGATACTCGCCAGCTGAGCCGCGCGACACCTGCCTGCTCATCTGCCTGATGCCTCTGCCTGAGACTGACGCCTGCTCATCTGCCTGGCGACGCCAGCTGCCGACACCTGCCTGCTCATCTGCCTGATACTCGCCAGCTGAGCCTGCGTGACCCTGCCTGCTCATCTGCCTGATCATCTGGCCAGCTGAGCCTCGCGACACCTGCCTGCTCATCTGCCTGATACTAGCCAGCCAGCCCAGGCGCGACCTGCCTGCTCATCTGCCTGATGCACGCGCCAGCTGAGCCAGCCTGCGACCTGCCTGCCTCATCTGCCTGATACTCGCCACCTGGCGGAGCCTCGCGACACCTGCCTGCTCATCTGCCTGATACTGCTAGCCAGCGGGCGGCGCGACACCTGCCTGCTCATCTGCCTGATACTCCAGCTGATCAGCGCGACACCTGCCTGCTCATCTGCCTGACACCGTCAGCTGAACCTTGGGACACCCTGCCTGCTCATCCAGCGGATACTGTCGCCTGCCAATCTGCGGCTGCCTGCCTGCTCATCTGCCTGATACTGCCAGCGGGCAGCGCGACACCTGCCTGCTCATCTGCCTGATACTCGCCAGGTGGAGTGACGACACCTGCCTGCTCATCTGCCTGATACTCTCCAGCTGAGCCGGCGACACCTGCCTGCTCATCTGCCTGATACTGCCAGCTGAGCCTCGCACGACACCTGCCTGCTCATCTGCCTGATACTAGCCAGCTGAAGCGCGACACCTGCCTGCTCATCTGCCTGATACTGCCAGCTGGGCCCGTGACACCTGCCTGCTCATCTGCCTGATGCTCGCCAGCTGGGCGCGCGACCCCTGCCTGCTCATCTGCCTGATCACTCGCCAGCCGGGCCCGCGACACCTGCCTGCTCATCTGCCTGATACTCGCCAGCTGAGCGCGCGCGACACCTGCCTGCTCATCTGCCTGATACTCGGCTGGGCGTGACCTGCCTGCTCATCTGCCTGCAGCTGCCTGCCGCGCGACACCTGCCTGCTCATCTGCTGATACTCACCAGCTGGCCTCATGACACCTGCCTGCTCATCTGCCTGATATTCGCCCAGCTGAGCTGCCGCGACACCTGCCTGCTCATCTGCCTGATCATCGCCAGCGGACCCTCCGACACCTGCCTGCTCATCTGCCTGATACTCGCCAGTGGGCCCGCGCGACTCTGCCTGCTCATCTGCCTGATACTCCCCAGCTGAGCAGCGTGACACCTGCCTGCTCATCTGCCTGATAATCCCCAGAGGAACCCGGCGACCTGCCTGCTCATCTGCCTGATACTCGCCAGCTGAGCCTCGCGACACCTGCCTGCTCATCTGCCTGATACTCGCCAGCTGGGCCCGCGACACCTGCCTGCTCATCTGCCTGATGCTGTGGCTGAACCAGGCGCGCGACACCTGCCTGCTCATCTGCCTGATCCTCGCCAGCTGAGCCTGCGACACCTGCCTGCTCATCTGCCTGATACTCGCCAGCTGATCCGCGCGACACCTGCCTGCTCATCTGCCTGATACTCGCCAGGTGAGCCGCGTGACACCTGCCTGCTCATCTGCCTGATGGCCAGCCCAGGCTGCGCACACCTGCCTGCTCATCTGCCTGATGCTCGCCAGCTGAGCGCGCGACACCTGCCTGCTCATCTGCCTGATACTCGCCAGCTGAGCCGCGCGACACCTGCCTGCTCATCTGCCTGATACGCCAGCTGAGCGCGATGACACCTGCCTGCTCATCTGCCTGATCTAGCCAGCTGGAGCTGACACCTGCCCTCTCCTGATACTGTTAGCTGGCCACTTGAGTGACACCTGCCTGCTCATCTGCCTGATACTCGCCAGCTGAGCCTCGCGACACCTGCCTGTTCATCTGCCTGATACTGGCAGCTGAACCCGGCGACACCTGCCTGCTCATCTGCCTGACACCAGCTGAGCCTCGACACTCCCTGCCTCTCATCTGCCTAATCACTGCAGAGCCTGCCTGACCCCTGCCTGATCATCTGCCACCTGCCTGCTCATCTGCCTGATGACTGCCTGCCTTGCATCTGCTGATACTCGTCACCCTGCCTGCTCATCTGCCTGATACTCGCCAGCTGAGCCGTGGCGACACCTGCCTGCTCATCTGCCTGATACTCGCCAGCTGGCCGCTTGACACCTGCCTGCTCATCTGCCTGATACCGCCAGTGACCCGCGCGACACCTGCCTGCTCATCTGCCTGATACTCGCCAAGCTGGGCCGCGCGACCCTGCCTGCTCATCTGCCTGATACTAGCCAGCTGACCCCGCGCGACACCTGCCTGCTCATCTGCCTGATACTCGCCAGCTGACGCGACACCTGCCTGCTCATCCTGCCTGATACTCGCCAGCTGGGCCACACATGATCAAGCGCCTCAGTCTCCTGATCACTGCGCGGCAGCCACCTGGTCCACTTGCCTGCTGGAGATTCTGGAGTTAGCGCCTGCTCAGCTGGTTGATAATGGCCGGCTGGGCGCGGGATGCGTGCCTACTCATTTGCCTGATATTGGCTGGCTGGGCTGCAAGTTCATGCCTGCTCAGCTGCTTAATTCTTGCCTGCGAGGCACGCCGATCCGTGACAGGACAGCTACACGATCAGCACATGAGCAGTCAAATGATCAACGCCTCTCCGGTCTCCTGATCCGCTGCACTGGGCAGCCCTGATCATTGCCTGCTGAGTTATGCGAGTTAAGCGCG
>NW_027219983.1:0-14644 GCF_027580195.1 Bos mutus
GCACTGATGGCGTGGCTGATCGGGCACTGATCACGTGGCTCATCATGCACTGATCACGTGTTTATCAGGCGGTGATCAGGGACTGACAGGCTGATGATCATGGGACTGTACGCGCACTGATCCCGTGGCTGATCAGGAACTGACCACCTGGCGGCGCATGCAGTGATCACGTGGCTGATCGTTCACTGATCACGTGTTTATCATCACGGTGATCACGTGACTGAGGCGCTGATCACGTGACTGTGCAGTCAGTGATCACGTGGCTGATCATGCACTGATATCGTGACTGAGCATGCACTGACCATGTGCCCCGGGCGGTGAGGCATTCCCTCTGGACAAGGTCATGAGGAAGGAGGCTCGGCATACGCAAATGCGGGACCGAGCCTCAGGAGTCCCCCGGATATTCTCGAGCATCTCCCCCAAAATAACCAGAGTCTGCCTACTTTGTTGCTTTGTGCTCTCACCTCTGATTTCACTGGGGCTGTCCCCACCACCATCTCGCTCTCTCTGTCAAAGAGTTAACACAGCTCAATTCATAAAGTTCCTTGTCATTCTTCCCTGTAACTTCCAGCGAGTCTCCATCTGGGGCGAGGAACCCTACCTTCCTAATTATGCCTGGGCTGCTAAGACCCACTCGAGAAGGTGTCTAGGGTGAGGCACCTTCCGCTCTTGAGAGGCGCCTGCGGCCCTCGTAAGTGGTGCAAACTTCTTGTCTTGAAGTTTGATTGGTCTCCCGCGTAAACCAAGCTACTCAGTCTCTTTTCTCCACGATTTTTCCTACTGAGCTATCCTCATACTATTCTTCTTGATATCTCTGATGAGCATATAAATAGTCGCCTAGGCCATCTCTCCTTGGAATACCCTGGATCAGCTGGGGCTGGTCCCGGCAGGTGGCGCCCGAACAGGGACCTCAGGAGGCAATACTCAAAGAGCTGAGCAGACACGAACCCGCGCAATCAGCAGGCTATAAGCAGGGAGCTGAGCAGTGGCGAATCATGCTGCTCAGCTGGCAATAATCAAGCAGGTGACCAGGCAGGAATCACGCAGCTCAGCTGGCAATTGTCAAGCAGATGAGCCGACAGGAATCACGCAGCTCAGCAGGGCCTGATCACGTGACTCTGCAGGCACTGATCACGTGGCTGATCAAGTACAGATCACGTGACTGAGCATGCACTGATCAGGTGACTGCGCATGCACTGATGGCGTGGCTGATCGGGCACTGATCACGTGGCTCATCATGCACTGATCACGTGTTTATCAGGCGGTGATCAGTGACTGACAGGCGCTGATCATGGGACTGTGCGCACTGATCCCGTGGCTGATCAGGAACTGACCACCTGACCTGCGCATGCGGTGATCACGTGGCTGATCGTTCACTGATCACGTGTTTATCATGACGGTGATCACGTGACTGGCGCTGATCACGTGACTGTGCAGTCAGTGATCACGTGGCTGATCATGCACTGATATCGTGACTGAGCATGCACTGACCATGTGCCCGGGCGGTGAGGCATTCCACTCTGGACAAAGGTCATGAGGAAGGAGGCTCGGCATCGCAAATGCGGGACCGAGCCTCAGGAGTCCACCCGGATATTCTCGAGCATCTCCCCCAAAATAACCAGAGTCTGCCTACTTTATTGCTTTGTGCTCTCACCTCTGATTTCACTGGGGCTGTCCCCCCACCACCATCTCGCTCTCTCTGTCAAAGAGTTAACACAGCTCAATTCATAAAGTTCCTTGTCATTCTTCCCTGTAACTTCCAGGCGAGTCTCCATCTGGGGCGAGGAACCCCTACCTTCCTAATTATGCCTGGGCTGCTAAGACCCACTCGGAAGGTGTCTAGGGTGAGGCACCTTCCGCTCTGAGAGAGGCGCCTGCGGCCTCGTAAGTGGTGCAAACTTCTTGTCTTGAAGTTTGATTGGTCTCAGCGTAAACCAAGCTACTCAGTCTCTTTTCTCACCGAATTTTCCTACTGAGCTATCCTCATACTATTCTTCTTGATATCTCTGATGAGCATATAAATAGTCGCCTAGGCCATCTCTCCTTCGAATACCCTGGATCAGCTGGGGCTGGTCCCCGGCAGGTGGCGCCCGAACAGGGACCTCAGGAGGCAATACTCAAGAGCTGAGCAGACACGAACCACGCAATCAGCAGGCTATAAGCAGGGAGCTGAGCAGTGACGAATCATGCTGCTCAACTGGCAATAATCAAGCAGGTGACCAGGCAGGAATCACGCAGCTCAGCTGGCAATTGTCAAGCAGATGAGCCGACAGGAATCACGCTCAGCTCAGCAGGCCCTGATCACGTGACTCTGCAGGCACTGATCACGTGGCTGATCAAGTACAGATCACGTGACTGAGCATGCACTGATCAGGTGACTGCGCATGCACTGATGACGTGGCTGATCGGGCACTGATCACGTGGCTCATCATGCACTGATCACGTGTTTATCAGGCGGTGATCAGGGACTGACGGCGCTGATCGTGGCTGGGACTGTGCTGCGCACTGATCCGTGGCTGATCAGGAACTGACCACCTGATCAGGGCGCATGCAGTGATCACGTGGCTGATCGTTCACTGATCACGTGTTTATCATACGGTGATCACGTGACTGAGGCGCTGATCACGTGACTGTGCAGTCAGTGATCACGTGGCTGATCATGCACTGATATCGTGACTGAGCATGCACTGACCATGTGCCTGGGGCGGTGAGGCATTCCACTCTGGACAAAGGTCATGAGGAAGGAGGCTCGGCATACGCAAATGCGGGACCGAGCCTCCAGTCCCCCGGATATTCTCGAGCATCTCCCCCAAAATAACCAGAGTCTGCCTACTTTGTTGCTTTGTGCTCTCACCTCTGATTTCACTGGGGCTGTCCCCACCACCATCTCGCTCTCTCTGTCAAAGAGTTAACACAGCTCCAATTCATAAAGTTCCTTGTCATTCTTCCCTGTAACTTCCAGCGAGTCTCCATCTGGGCGAGGAACCCTACCGCTTCCTAATTATGCCTGGGCTGCTAAGACCCACTCGAGAAGGTGTCTAGGGTGAGGCACCTTCCGCTCTTCGAGAGGCGCCTGCGGCCCTCGTAAGTGGTGCAAACTTCTTGTCTTGAAGTTTGATTGGTCTCCCAGCGTAAACCAAGCTACTCAGTCTCTTTTCTCCACAGATTTTCCTACTGAGCTATCCTCATACTATTCTTCTTGATATCTCTGATGAGCATATAAATAGTCGCCTAGGCCATCTCTCCTTGGAATACCCTGGATCAGCTGGGGCTGGTCCCGGCAGGTGGCGCCCGAACAGGGACCTCAGGAGGCAATACTCAAGAGCTGAGCAGACCACGAACCACGCAATCAGCAGGCTATAAGCGGGAGCTGAGCAGTGACGAATCATGCTGCTCAACTGGCAATAATCAAGCAGGTGACCAGGCAGGAATCACGCAGCTCAGCTGGCAATTGCCAAGCAGATGAGCGACAGGAATCACGCAGCTCAGCAGGCCTGATCACGTGACTCTGCAGGCACTGATCACGTGGCTGATCAAGTACAGATCACGTGACTGAGCATGCACTGATCAGGTGACTGCGCATGCACTGATGGCGTGGCTGATCGGGCACTGATCACGTGGCTCATCATGCACTGATCACGTGTTTATCAGGCGGTGATCAGTGACTGACAGGCGCTGATCATGGGACTGTGTGCGCGCACTGATCCGTGGCTGATCAGGAACTGACCACCTGACTGGCGCATGCGGTGATCACGTGGCTGATCGTTCACTGATCACGTGTTTATCATACGGTGATCACGTGACTGAGGCGCTGATCACGTGACTGTGCAGTCAGTGATCACGTGGCTGATCATGCACTGATATCGTGACTGAGCATGCACTGACCATGCCCCGGGCGGTGAGGCATTCCACTCTGGACAAAGGTCATGAGGAAGGAGGCTCGGCATCGCAAATGCGGGACCGAGCCTCAGGAGTCCCCCGGATATTCTCGAGCATCTCCCCCAAAATAACCAGAGTCTGCCTACTTTATTTGCTTTGTGCTCTCACCTCTGATTTCACTGGGGCTGTCCCCACCACCATCTCGCTCTCTCTGTCAAAGAGTTAACACAGCTCCAATTCATAAAGTTCCTTGTCATTCTTCCCTGTAACTTCCAGCGAGTCTCCATCTGGGCGAGGAACCCCCTGCCTTCCTAATTATGCCTGGGCTGCTAAGACCCACTCGAGAAGGTGTCTAGGGTGAGGCACCTTCCGTTCTTCCAGAGGGCGCCTGCGGCCTACGTAAGTGGTGCAAACTTCTTGTCTTGAAGTTTGATTGGTCTCCCGCGTAAACCAAGCTACTCAGTCTCTTTTCTCCACCCAATTTTCCTACTGAGCTATCCTCATACTATTCTTCTTGATATCTCTGATGAGCATATAAATAGTCGCCTAGGCCATCTCTCCTTCGAATACCCTGGATCAGCTGGGGCTGGTCCCCGGCAGGTGGCGCCCGAACAGGGACCTCAGGAGGCAATACTCAAAGAGCTGAGCAGACACGAACCACGCAATCAGCAGGCTATAAGCAGGGAGATGAGCAGTGACGAATCATGCTGCTCAACTGGCAATAATCAAGCAGGTGACCAGGCAGGAATCACGCAGCTCAGCTGGCAATTGTCAAGCAGATGAGCCGACAGGAATCACGCAGCTCAGCAGGCACTGATCACGTGGCTGATCAAGTACAGATCACGTGACTGAGCATGCACTGATCAGGTGACTGCGCATGCACTGATGACGTGGCTGATCGGGCACTGATCACGTGGCTCATCATGCACTGATCACGTGTTTATCAGGCAGTGATCAGGGACTGACAGGCGCTGATCATGGGACTGTGCGCACTGATCCGTGGCTGATCAGGAACTGACCACCTGGCGGCGCATGCGGTGATCACGTGGCTGATCGTTCACTGATCACGTGTTTATCATACGGTGATCACGTGACTGAGGCGCTGATCACGTGACTGTGCAGTCAGTGATCACGTGGCTGATCATGCACTGATATCGTGACTGAGCATGCACTGACCATGTGCCCGGAGCCGGTGAGGCATTCCACTCTGGACAAAGGTCATGAGGAAGGAGGCTCGGCATACGCAAATGCGGGACCGAGCCTCAGGAGTCCCCCGGATATTCTCGAGCATCTCCCCCCCAAAATAACCAGAGTCTGCCTACTTTATTGCTTTGTGCTCTCACCTCTGATTTCACTGGGGGCTGTCCCCACCACCATCTCGCTCTCTCTGTCAAAAGTTAACTTACAGCTCAATTCATAAAGTTCCTTGTCATTCTTCCTGTAACTTCCAGCCGAGTCTCCATCTGGGCGAGGAACCCCTGCGCTTCCTAATTATGCCTGGACTGCTAAGACCCACTCGAGGAGGTGTCTAGGGTGAGGCACCTTCCGCTCTTCGAGAGGGCGCCTGCGGCCTACGTAAGTGGTGCAAACTTCTTGTCTTGAAGTTTGATTGGTCTCCCGCGTAAACCAAGCTACTCAGTCTCTTTTCTCCACAATTTTCCTACTGAGCTATCCTCATACTATTCTTCTTGATATCTCTGATGAGCATATAAATAGTCGCCTAGGCCATCTCTCCTTAGAATACCCTGGATCAGCTGGGGCTGGTGCCCGGCAGGTGGCGCCCGAACAGGGACCTCAGGAGGCAATACTCAAAGAGCTGAGCAGACCACGAACCACGCAATCAGCAGGCTATAAGCGGGAGCTGAGCAGTGACGAATCATGCTGCTCAACTGGCAATAATCAAGCAGGTGACCAGGCAGGAATCACGCAGCTCAGCTGGCAATTGTCAAGCAGATGAGCCGACAGGAATCACGCAGCTCAGCAGGCCTGATCACGTGACTCTGCAGGGCACTGATCACGTGGCTGATCAAGTACAGATCACGTGACTGAGCATGCACTGATCAGGTGACTGCGCATGCACTGATGGCGTGGCTGATCGGGCACTGATCACGTGGCTCATCATGCACTGATCACGTGTTTATCAGGCGGTGATCAGTGACTGACGGGGCGCTGATCATGGGACTGTGCGCACTGATCCCGTGGCTGATCAGGAACTGACCACCTGACGGCGCATGCAGTGATCACGTGGCTGATCGTTCACTGATCACGTGTTTATCATACGGTGATCACGTGACTGAGAGGCGCTGATCACGTGACTGTGCAGTCAGTGATCACGTGGCTGATCATGCACTGATATCGTGACTGAGCATGCACTGACCATGTGCCCCGGGCGGTGAGGCATTCCACTCTGGACAAAGGTCATGAGGAAGGAGGCTCGGCATAGGCAAATGCGGGACCGAGCCTCTGGAGTCCCCCCGGATATTCTCGAGCATCTCCCCCCCAAAATAACCAGAGTCTGCCTACTTTATTGCTTTGTGCTCTCACCTCTGATTTCACTGGGGCTGTCCCCACCACCATCTCGCTCTCTCTGTCAAAAAGTTAACACAGCTCCAATTCATAAAGTTCCTTGTCATTCTTCCCTGTAAC
Organism: Bos mutus; assembly: GCF_027580195.1. Lineage (NCBI taxonomy): Eukaryota > Metazoa > Chordata > Mammalia > Artiodactyla > Bovidae > Bos > Bos mutus. Next base: position 6,526 of record NW_027219983.1, read on the forward strand.
TTCCAGCCGAGTCTCCATCTGGGTGAGGAACCCCACCTTCCTAATTATGCCTGGGCTGCTAAGACCCACTCGAGAAGGTGTCTAGGGTGAGGCACCTTCCGCTCTTCGAGAGGCGCCTGCCTGCGCCTCGTAAGTGGTGCAAACTTCTTGTCTTGAAGTTTGATTGGTCTCCCAGCGTAAACCAAGCTACTCAGTCTCTTTTCTCCACCCGAATTTTCCTACTGAGCTATCCTCATACTATTCTTCTTGATATCTCTGATGAGCATATAAATAGTCGCCTAGGCCATCTCTCCTTGAGAATACCCTGGATCAGCTGGGGCTGGTCCCAGGCAGGTGGCGCCCGAACAGGGACCTCAGGAGGCAATACTCAAAGAGCTGAGCAGACACGAACCACGCAATCAGCAGGCTATAAGCAGGGAGCTGAGCAGTGACGAATCATGCTGCTCAACTGGCAATAATCAAGCAGGTGACCAGGCAGGAATCACGCAGCTCAGCTGGCAATTGTCAAGCAGATGAGCCGACAGGAATCACGCAGCTCAGCAGGCCCTGATCACGTGACTCTGCAGGCACTGATCACGTGGCTGATCAAGTACAGATCACGTGACTGAGCATGCACTGATCAGGTGACTGCGCATGCACTGATGACGTGGCTGATCGGCACTGATCACGTGGCTCATCATGCACTGATCACGTGTTTATCAGGCAGTGATCAGTGACTGACAGGCGCTGATCATGGGACTGTGCACGCACTGATCCCGTGGCTGATCAGGAACTGACCACCTGACGGCGCATGCAGTGATCACGTGGCTGATCGTTCACTGATCACGTGTTTATCATACGGTGATCACGTGACTGAGAGGCGCTGATCACGTGACTGTGCAGTCAGTGATCACGTGGCTGATCATGCACTGATATCGTGACTGAGCATGCACTGACCATGTGCCCGGAGACGGTGAGGCATTCCACTCTGGACAAAGGTCATGAGGAAGGAGGCTCGGCATACTGAAATGCGGGACCGAGCCTCTGGAGTCTCCCCGGATATTCTCGAGCATCTCCCCCAAAATAACCAGAGTCTGCCTACTTTATTTCTTTGTGCTCTCACCTCTGATTTCACTGGGGGCTGTCCCCACCACCATCTTGCTCTCTCTGTCAAAGAGTTAACTTACAGCTCCAATTCATAAAGTTCCTTGTCATTCTTCCCTGTAACTTCCAGCGAGTCTCCATCTGGGCGAGGAACCCTGCACCTTCCTAATTATGCCTGGGCTGCTAAGACCCACTCGAGAAGGTGTCTAGGGTGAGGCACCTTCCGCTCTTGAGAGAGGCGCCTGCGGCCCTCGTAAGTGGTGCAAACTTCTTGTCTTGAAGTTTGATTGGTCTCCAGCGTAAACCAAGCTACTCAGTCTCTTTTCTCCACCAATTTTCCTACTGAGCTATCCTCATACTATTCTTCTTGATATCTCTGATGAGCATATAAATAGTCGCCTAGGCCATCTCTCCTTCGAATACCCTGGATCAGCTGGGGCTGGTCCCCGGCAGGTGGCGCCCGAACAGGGACCTCAGGAGGCAATACTCAAAGAGCTGAGCAGACACGAACCACGCAATCAGCAGGCTATAAGCGGGAGCTGAGCAGTGGCGAATCATGCTGCTCAACTGGCAATAATCAAGCAGGTGACCAGGCAGGAATCACGCAGCTCAGCTGGCAATTGTCAAGCAGATGAGCCGACAGGAATCACGCAGCTCAGCAGGCCCTGATCACGTGACTCTGCAGGCACTGATCACGTGGCTGATCAAGTACAGATCACGTGACTGAGCATGCACTGATCAGGTGACTGCGCATGCACTGATGACGTGGCTGATCGGGCACTGATCACGTGGCTCATCATGCACTGATCACGTGTTTATCAGGCGGTGATCAGGGACTGACAGGCGCTGATCATGGGACTGTGCGCACTGATCCCGTGGCTGATCAGGAACTGACCACCTGCGGCGCATGCGGTGATCACGTGGCTGATCGTTCACTGATCACGTGTTTATCATCACGGTGATCACGTGACTGAGGCGCTGATCACGTGACTGTGCAGTCAGTGATCACGTGGCTGATCATGCACTGATATCGTGACTGAGCATGCACTGACCATGTGCCCGGGCGGTGAGGCATTCCACTCTGGACAAAGGTCTTGAGGAAGGAGGCTCGGCATACGCAAATGCGGGACCGAGCCTCAGGAGTCCCCGGATATTCTCGAGCATCTCCCCCAAAATAACCAGAGTCTGCCTACTTTGTTGCTTTGTGCTCTCACCTCTGATTTCACTGGGGCTGTCCCCACCACCATCTCGCTCTCTCTGTCAAAGAGTTAACACAGCTCAATTCATAAAGTTCCTTGTCATTCTTCCCTGTAACTTCCAGGCGAGTCTCCATCTGGGCGAGGAACCCCTGCCTTCCTAATTATGCCTGGGCTGCTAAGACCCACTCGAGAAGGTGTCTAGGGTGAGGCACCTTCCGCTCTTCGAGAGGCGCCTGCGGCCTCGTAAGTGGTGCAAACTTCTTGTCTTGAAGTTTGATTGGTCTCCAGCGTAAACCAAGCTACTCAGTCTCTTTTCTCCACGAATTTTCCTACTGAGCTATCCTCATACTATTCTTCTTGATATCTCTGATGAGCATATAAATAGTCGCCTAGGCCATCTCTCCTTGAATACCCTGGATCAGCTGGGGCTGGTCCCGGCAGGTGGCGCCCGAACAGGGACCTCAGGAGGCAATACTCAAGAGCTGAGCAGACACGAACCACGCAATCAGCAGGCTATAAGCAGGGAGCTGAGCGGTGACGAATCATGCTGCTCAACTGGCAATAATCAAGCAGGTGACCAGGCAGGAATCACGCAGCTCAGCTGGCAATTGTCAAGCAGATGAGCCGACAGGAATCACGCAGCTCAGCAGGCCTGATCACGTGACTCTGCAGGCACTGATCACGTGGCTGATCAAGTACAGATCACGTGACTGAGCATGCACTGATCAGGTGACTGCGCATGCACTGATGGCGTGGCTGATCGGGCACTGATCACGTGGCTCATCATGCACTGATCACGTGTTTATCAGGCGGTGATCAGGGACTGACAGGCGCTGATCATGGGACTGTGTGCGCACTGATCCCGTGGCTGATCAGGAACTGACCACCTGCGGCGCATGCAGTGATCACGTGGCTGATCGTTCACTGATCACGTGTTTATCATGATCGGTGATCACGTGACTGAGGCGCTGATCACGTGACTGTGCAGTCAGTGATCACGTGGCTGATCATGCACTGATATCGTGACTGAGCATGCACTGACCATGTGCCTGGGGCGGTGAGGCATTCCACTCTGGACAAAGGTCATGAGGAAGGAGGCTCGGCATACGCAAATGCGGGACCGAGCCTCAGGTGTCCCCCCGGATATTCTCGAGCATCTCCCCACCAAAATAACCAGAGTCTGCCTACTTTATTGCTTTGTGCTCTCACCTCTGATTTCACTGGGGGCTGTTCCCCACCACCATCTCGCTCTCTCTGTCAAAGAGTTAACTTACAGCTCCAATTCATAAAGTTCCTTGTCATTCTTACCTGTAACTTCCAGGCGAGTCTCCATCTGGAGAGAGGAACCCACCACGCTTCCTAATTATGCCTGGGCTGCTAAGACCCACTCGAGAAGGTGTCTAGGGTGAGGCACCTTCCGCTCTTCGAGAGGGCGCCTGCGGCCTACGTAAGTGGTGCAAACTTCTTGTCTTGAAGTTTGATTGGTCTCCCGCGTAAACCAAGCTACTCAGTCTCTTTTCTCCACCGAATTTTCCTACTGAGCTATCCTCATACTATTCTTCTTGATATCTCTGATGAGCATATAAATAGTCGCCTAGGCCATCTCTCCTTAGAATACCCTGGATCAGCTGGGGCTGGTCCCCGGCAGGTGGCGCCCGAACAGGGACCTCAGGAGGCAATACTCAAAGAGCTGAGCAGACACGAACCACGCAATCAGCAGGCTATAAGCAGGGACCTGAGCAGTGACGAATCATGCTGCTCAACTGGCAATAATCAAGCAGGTGACCAGGCAGGAATCACGCAGCTCAGCTGGCAATTGTCAAGCAGATGAGCCGACAGGAATCACGCAGCTCAGCAGGCCCTGATCACGTGACTCTGCAGGCACTGATCACGTGGCTGATCAAGTACAGATCACGTGACTGAGCATGCACTGATCAGGTGACTGCGCATGCACTGATGACGTGGCTGATCGGGCACTGATCACGTGGCTCATCATGCACTGATCACGTGTTTATCAGGCGTGTGATCAGTGACTGACGGCGCTGATCATGGGACTGTGCGCGCACTGATCCCGTGGCTGATCAGGAACTGACCACCTGGCCGGCGCATGCAGTGATCACGTGGCTGATCGTTCACTGATCACGTGTTTATCATACGGTGATCACGTGACTGAGAGGCGCTGATCACGTGCCTGTGCAGTCAGTGATCACGTGGCTGATCATGCACTGATATCGTGACTGAACATGCACTGACCATGTGCCCGGAGACGGTGAGGCATTCCATTCTGGAGAAAGGTCTTGAGGAAGGAGGCTCGGCATAGGCAAATGTGGGACCGAGCCTCAGGAGTCCCCCTGGATATTCTCGAGCATCTCCACCCAAAATAACCAGAGTCTGCCTACTTTATTGCTTTGTGCTCTCACCTCTGATTTCACTGGGGGCTGTCCCCCACCACCATCTGGCTCTCTCTGTCAAAGAGTTAACTTACAGCTCCAATTCATGAAGTTCCTTGTCATTATTCCCTGTAACTTCCAGCCGAATCTCCATCTGGAGTGCAGAACCCACCACGCTTCCTAATTATGCCTGGGCTGCTAAGACCCACTCGAGGAGGTGTCTAGGGTGAGGCACCTTCCGTTCTTCGAGAGGGCTCCTGCGGCGTACGTAAGTGGTGCAAAATTCTTGTCTTGAAGTTTGATTGGTCTCCCGCGTAAACCAAGCTATTCAGTCTCTTTTCTCCACCCAATTTTCCTACTGAGCTATCCTAATACTATTCTTCTTGATATCTCTGATGAGCATATAAATAGTCGCCTAGGCCATCTCTCCTTCGAATACCCTGGATCAGCTGGGGCTGGTCCCCGGCAGGTGGCGCCCGAACAGGGACCTCAGGAGGCAATACTCAAAGAGCTGAGCAGACACGAACCAGGCAATCAGCAGGCTATAAGCAGGGAGATGAGCAGTGACGAATCATGCTGCTCAACTGGCAATAATCAAGCAGGTGACCAGGCAGGAATCACGCAGCTCAGCTTGCAATTGCCAAGCAGATGAGCCGACAGGAATCACGCAGCTCACCAGGCACTGATCACGTGGCTGATCAAGTACAGATCACGTGACTGAGCATGCACTGATCAGGTGACTGCGCATGCACTGATGACGTGTCTGATCGGCCCTGATCACGTGGCTCATCATGCACTGATCACGTGTTTATCAGGCAGTGATCAGTGACTGACAGGCGCTGATCAAGGGACTGTGCAGGCACTGATCCCGTGGCTGATCAGGAACTTACCACCTGAGTTCGCATGCAGTGATCACGTGGCTGATCGTTCACTTATCACGTGTTTATCATACGGTGATCACGTGACTGAGAGGCGCTGATCACGTGACTGTGCAGTCAGTGATCACGTGGCTGATCATGCACTGATATCGGGACTGAGCATGCACTGACCATGTGCCCGGAGCCGGTGAGGCATTCCATTCTGGACAAAGGTCTTGAGGAAGGAGGCTCGGCATAGGCAAATGTGGGACCGAGCCTCAGGAGTCCCCCTGGATATTCTCGAGCATCTCCCCCAAAATAACCAGAGTCTGCCTACTTTATTGCTTTGTGCTCTCACCTCTGATTTCACTGGGGGCTGTCCCCCACCACCATCTCGCTCTCTCTGTCAAAGAGTTAACTTACAGCTCCAATTCATAAAGTTCCTTGTCATTCTTCCCTGTAACTTCCAGGCGAGTCTCCATCTGGAGAGAGGAACCCACAACGCTTCCTAATTATGCCTGGACTGCTAGACCCCCTCGAGAAGGTGTCTAGGGTGAGGCACCTTCCGCTCTTCGAGAGAGGCGCCTGCGGCCTCGTAAGTGGTGCAAACTTCTTGTCTTGAAGTTTGATTGGTCTCCCAGCGTAAACCAAGCTACTCAGTCTCTTTTTCTCACCCAATTTTCCTACTGAGCTATCCTCATACTATTCTTCTTGATATCTCTGATGAGCATATAAATAGTCGCCTAGGCCATCTCTCCTTAGAATACCCTGGATCAGCTGGGGCTTGTGCCCGGCAGGTGGCGCCCGAACAGGGACCTCAGGAGGCAATACTCAAAGAGCTGAGCAGACACGAACCACGCAATCAGCAGGCTATAAGCAGGGACCTGAGCAGTGACGAATCATGCTGCTCAACTGGCAATAATCAAGCAGGTGACCAGGCAGGAATCACGCAGCTCAGCTGGCAATTGTCAAGCAGATGAGCCGACAGGAATCACGCAGCTCAGCAGGCCCTGATCACGTGACTCTGCAGGCACTGATCACGCGGCTGATCAAGTACAGATCACGTGACTGAGCATGCACTGATCAGGTGACTGCGCATGCACTGATGACGTGGCTGATCGGGCACTGATCACGTGGCTCATCATGCACTGATCACGTGTTTATCAGGCAGTGATCAGGGACTGACAGGCGCTGATCATGGGACTGTGCAAGCACTGATCCTGTGGCTGATCAGGAACGGACCACCTGACGGCGCATGCAGTGATCACGTGGCTGATCGTTCACTGATCACGTGTTTATCATCACGGTGATCACGTGACTGAGGCGCTGATCACGTGACTGTGCAGTCAGTGATCACGTGGCTGATCATGCACTGATATCGTGACTGAACATGCACTGACCATGTGCCCGGGCGGTGAGGCATTCCACTCTGGACAAAGGTCTTGAGGAAGGAGGCTCGGCATACGCAAATGCGGGACCGAGCCTCAGGAGTCCCCCCGGATATTCTCGAGCATCTCCCCCCCAAAATAACCAGAGTCTGCCTACTTTATTGCTTTGTGCTCTCACCTCTGATTTCACTGGGGGCTGTCCCCACCACCATCTCGCTCTCTCTGTCAAAGAGTTAACTTACAGCTCAATTCATAAAGTTCCTTGTCATTCTTCCCTGTAACTTCCAGCGAGTCTCCATCTGGGTGCGAGGAGACCCTGCGCTTCCTAATTATGCCTGGGCTGCTAAGACCCACTCGAGAAGGTGTCTAGGGTGAGGCACCTTCCGCTCTTCGAGAGGGCGCCTGCGGCCTACGTAAGTGGTGCAAACTTCTTGTCTTGAAGTTTGATTGGTCTCCCGCGTAAACCAAGCTACTCAGTCTCTTTTCTCCACCAATTTTCCTACTGAGCTATCCTCATACTATTCTTCTTGATACCTTTGATGAGCATATAAATAGTCGCCTAGGCCATCTCTCCTTAGAATACCCTGGATCAGCTGGGGCTGGTCCCCGGCAGGTGGCGCCCGAACAGGGACCTCAGGAGGCAATACTCAAAGAGCTGAGCAGACACGAACCACGCAATCAGCAGGCTATAAGCAGGGACCTGAGCCGTGACGAATCATGCTGCTCAACTGGCAATAATCAAGCAGGTGACCAGGCAGGAATCACGCAGCTCAGCTGGCAATTGTCAAGCAGATGATCCGACAGGTATCACACAGCTCAGCAGGCACTGATCACGTGGCTGATCAAGTACAGATCACGTGACTGAGCATGCACTGATCAGGTGACTGCGCATGCACTGATGGCGTGGCTGATCGGGCACTGATCACGTGGCTCATCATGCACTGATCACGTGTTTATCAGGCGGTGATCAGGGACTGACAGGCGCTGATCATGGGACTGTGCGCACTGATCCCGTGGCTGATCAGGAACTGACCACCTGACCTGGCGCATGCAGTGATCACGTGGCTGATCGTTCACTGATCACGTGTTTATCATCACGGTGATCACGTGACTGAGGCGCTGATCGCGTGACTGTGCAGTCAGTGATCACGTGGCTGATCATGCACTGATATCGTGACTGAACATGCACTGACCATGTGCCC
>NW_027219984.1:0-21460 GCF_027580195.1 Bos mutus
TCAGCAGGCACTGATCACGTGGCTTGTCATGCAGTGATCCAGGTGACTGAGGGGCGCTGATCATGTGACTGCTCATGCTGATCAGGTAACTCTCCTGCACGGATCGTAGCCACTGTACGAGCGAAATCAAGCAGCTGAGCAGGCATAGTCCTGAGGCAGCTGGCGACTATCAAGTAGATGAGCAGGCATGAAGATCATGCGGCCCAGCTTGCGATTATGAAGCAGATGAGCAGGCATGAATCATAGGGCCCAGCTGGCGATTATCAAGCAGCTGAGCAGGCATGAATCCTGCGGCCCAGCTGGCGATTATCAAGCAGATGAGCATCCATGAATTATGCGGCCCAGCTGGCGTTTGTCAAGCAGATGAGCAGCCATGAATCCTGCAGCCAAGCTGGCGATTATCAAGCAGATGAGCAGGCATGAATCCTGCTGCCCAGCTGGGATTATCAAGCAGCTGAGCAGGCATGAATCCTGCGGCCCAGCTGGCGATTATCAAGCAGATGAGCAGGCATGCATCCTGCGGCCCAGCTGGCGATTATCAAGCAGATGAGCAGGCATGCATCCTGCGGCTCAGCTGGCAATTATCAAGCAGCTGAGCAGGCATAATCCCTGTAACTCTGCAGGCACTTATCACGTGGCTGTCATGCAATGATCAGGTGACTGAGAGGCGCTGGATCACGTGACTGCGATGTGTTGATCAGGTAGCTCTCCTGCACGGATCATGTGCCTCAGCTGGCAGAATCAAGCAGCTGAGCAGGCATGAATCCTGCGGCCCAGCTGGCGATTATCAAGCAGATGAGCAGGCATGAATCCTGCGGCTCAGCTGGCGATTATCAAGCAGCTGAGCAGGCGCTAATCCCGTAACTCAGCAGGAACTGATCACGTGGCTGTCATGCAGTGATCAGGTGACTGAGAGGCGCTGATCATGTGACTGCTCAATGTGCTGATCAGCAGCTCTCCAACACGGATCATGTGCCTCAGCAGGCAAGAATCAAGCAGCTGAGCAGGCATGAATCCTGCGGCCCAGCTGGCGATTATCAAGCAGATGAGCAGGCATGAATCCTGCGGCCCAGCTGGCGATTATCAAGCAGATGAGCAGGCATGAATCCTGCGGCCCAGCTGGCGATTATCAAGCAGATGAGCAGGCATGAATCCCTGCGGCCCAGCTGGCGATTATCAAGCAGATGAGGCAGGCATGAATCATGCTGCCCAGCTGGCGATTATCAAGCAGATGAGCAGGCATGAATCATGCGGCCCAGCTGGCGATTATCAAGCAGATGAGCAGGCATGAATCATGCGGCACAGCTGGCGATTATCAAGCAGCTGAGCAGGCATGAATCATGCGCATCAGCTGGCGATTATCAAGCAGATGAGCAGGCATGAATCCTGCTGCTCAGCAGGCAATTATCAAGCAGCTGAGCAGGCATGAATCCTGCGGCCCGCTGGCGATTATCAAGCAGATGAGCAGGCATGAATCATGCGGCCCAGCTGGCGATTATCAAGCAGATGAGCAGGCATGAATCCTGCGGCCCAGCTGGCGATTATCAAGCAGCTGAGCAGGCATGAATCCTGCGGCTCAGCTGGCGATTATCAAGCAGCTGAGCAGCGCATGAATGAGCAGGCACTGCCCACGTGGCTGCTTCATCAGTGCAGATGCTCTCAGGCATGAATCATGTGGCCCAGCTGGCGATTATCAAGCAGATGAGCAGGCATGAATCATGGCCCAGCTGGCGATTATCAAGCAGATGAGCAGGCATGAATCCTGCGGCCCAGCTGGCGATTATCAAGCAGATGAGCAGGCATGAATCCTGCGGCCCAGCTGGCGATTATCAAGCAGATGAGCAGGCATGAATCCTGCGGCCCAGCTGGCGATTATCAAGCAGATGAGCAGGCATGAATCCTGCGGCCCAGCTGGCGATTATCAAGCAGCTGAGCAGGCATGAATCCTGATCATGGCCCAGCAGGCAATTATCAAGCAGCTGAGCAGGCATGAATCCTGCGGCCCAGCTGGCGATTATCAAGCAGATGAGCAGGCATGAATCATGCGGCCCAGCTGGCGATTATCAAGCAGCTGAGCAGGCATGAATCATGCGGCCCAGCTGGCGATTATCAAGCAGATGAGCAGGCATGAATCATGCGAGGCCCAGCTGGCGATTATCAAGCAGATGAGCAGGCATGAATCATGCGGCCCAGCTGGCGATTATCAAGCAGATGAGCAGGCATGAATCCTGCGGCCCAGCTGGCGATTATCAAGCAGCTGAGCAGGCATGAATCCTGCGGCCCAGCAGGCGATTATCAAGCAGATGAGCAGGCATGAATCATGTGCCCAGAGAGGCGATTATCAAGCAGCTGAGCAGGCATGAATCATGCGGCCCAGCTGGCGTTATCAAGCAGATGAGCAGGCATGAATCATGCGGCCCAGCTGGCGATTATCAAGCAGATGAGCAGGCATGAATCCCTGCGGCCCAGCTGGCGATTATCAAGCAGATGAGCAGGCATGAATCCTGCGGCCCAGCTGGCGATTATCAAGCAGATGAGCAGGCATGCATCCTGCGGCTCAGCTGGCGATTATCAAGCAGCTGAGCAGGCGCTAATCCCGTAACTCAGCAGGCACTGATCACGTGGCTGTCATGCGGTGATCAGGTGACTGCAGGCGCTGATCATGTGACTGCTCATGTGCTGATCAGCCTCAGCAGGCAGAATCAAGCAGCTCTCAGCCGCGGATCATGTGCCCAGCAGGCAAGAATCAAGCAGGCATGATCCAGCGGCCCAATCCTGATTATCCCAGCTGAGCAGGCATGAATTATCAAGCAGATTATGAGCAGGCAGGCATGAATCCTGCGGCCCAGCTGGCGATTATCAAGCAGATGAGCAGGCATGAATCATGTGGCCCAGCTGGCGATTATCAAGCAGCTGAGCAGGCATGAATCCTGCGGCCCAGCTGGCGATTATCAAGCAGATGAGCAGGCATGAATCATGCGGCCCAGCTGGCGATTATCAAGCAGATGAGCAGGCATGCATCCTGCGGCTCAGCTGGCGATTATCAAGCAGCTGAGCAGGCGCTAATCCCCTAACTCTGCAGGCACTGATCACGTGGCTGTCATGCAATGATCAGGTGACTGAGGCGCTGATCACGTGACTGCTTATGTGCTGATCAGGTAGCTCTCCTGCACGGATCATGTGCCTCAGCAGGCAAGAATCAAGCAGCTGAGCAGGCATGAATCCTGCGGCCCAGCTGGCGATTATCAAGCAGATGAGCAGCCATGAATCCTGCTGCTCAGCTGGCGATTATCAAGCAGCTGAGCAGGCGAATAATCCCGTATTATCAGCAGGAACTGATCACGTGGCTGTCATGCGGTGATCAGGTGACTGAGGCGCTGATCATGTGACTGCTCATGTGCTGATCAGGAGCTCTCCAAGACGGATCATGTGCCTCAGCAGGCAAGAATCAAGCAGCTGAGCAGGCATGAATCCTGCGGCCCAGCTGGCGATTATCAAGCAGATGAGCAGGCATGAATCCTGCGGCCCAGCTGGCGATTATCAAGCAGATGAGCAGGCATGAATCCTGCGGCCCAGCTGGCGATTATCAAGCAGATGAGCAGGCATGAATCCTGCGGCCCAGCTGGCGATTATCAAGCAGCTGAGCAGGCATGAATCATGCGGCCCAGCTGGCGATTATCAAGCAGATGAGCAGGCATGAATCATGCGGCCCAGCTGGCGATTATCAAGCAGATGAGCAGGCATGAATCCTGCGGCCCAGCTGGCGATTATCAAGCAGATGAGCAGGCATGAATCATGCGGCCCAGCTGGCGATTATCAAGCAGCTGAGCAGGCATGAATCCTGCGGCCCAGCTGGCGATTATCAAGCAGATGAGCAGGCATGAATCCTGCGGCCCAGCTGGCGATTATCAAGCAGATGAGCAGGCATGAATCCTGCGGCCCAGCTGGCGATTATCAAGCAGCTGAGCAGGCATGAATCCTGCGGCCCAGCTGGCAATTATCAAGCAGATGAGCAGGCATGAATCCTGCGGCCCAGCTGGCGATTATCAAGCAGATGAGCAGGCATGAATCCTGCGGCCCAGCTGGCGATTATCAAGCAGATGAGCAGGCATGAATCCTGCGGCCCAGCTGGCGATTATCAAGCAGCTGAGCAGGCATGAATCCTGCGGCCCAGCTGGCGATTATCAAGCAGATGAGCAGGCATGAATCCTGCGGCCCAGCTGGCGATTATCAAGCAGATGAGCAGGCATGAATCCTGCGGCCCAGCTGGCGATTATCAAGCAGCTGCTGAGCATAATCCGCGGCTCAGCTGGCGAACTCAGCAGGCAGATGAGCAGGCGTGCGATTGCGGCCGTGTTATCAGGTGACTGAGAGGGCATGATCATGACTGCATGGCCCAGCTGGCGCTTATCAAGCAGATGAGCAGGCATGAATCAGCTGCAGGCCCAGCTGGCGATTATCAAGCAGCTGAGCAGGCATGAATCCTGCGGCCCAGCTGGCGATTATCAAGCAGATGAGCAGGCATGAATCCTGCGGCCCAGCTGGCGATTATCAAGCAGCTGAGCAGGCATGAATCCTGCGGCCCAGCTGGCGATTATCAAGCAGATGAGCAGGCATGAATCATGCGGCCCAGCTGGCGATTATCAAGCAGATGAGCAGGCATGAATCATGCGGCCCAGCTGGCGATTATCAAGCAGATGAGCAGGCATGAATCATGCGGCCCAGCTGGCGATTATCAAGCAGATGAGCAGGCATGAATGATGCGGCCCAGCTGGCGATTATCAAGCAGCTGAGCAGGCATGAATGTGGCTCAGCCTCAAGCAGCTGAGCAGGCATGAATCAGATGAGCTGGTGATTATCAAGCAGATGAGCAGGCATGAATCATGCGGCTCAGCTGGCGATTATCAAGCAGATGAGCAGGCATGAATCCTGCGGAACTGATCACGTGGCTGTCAAGCAGATGCAGGCATTATCAAGCAGCTGAGCAGGCATGAATCCTGCGGCCCAGCTGGCGCAATTATCAAGCAGATGAGCAGGCATGAATCCTGCGGCCCAGCTGGCGATTATCAAGCAGATGAGCAGGCATGAATCCGCGATGCTCAGCTGGCGATTATCAAGCAGATGAGCAGGCATGAATGGCTGGCTGTGGCTGCCCAGCATGATCAGGTGACTGAGGCGCAGATCGATGACTGCTCAGCTGATCAGGCATGAATCCTGCGGATCATGTGCTCAGGCGATTATCAAGCAGATGAGCAGCCATGAATCCTGGGGCCCAGCTGGCGATTATCAAGCAGATGAGCAGGCATGAATCCTGCGGCCCAGCTGGCGATTATCAAGCAGATGAGCAGGCATGAATCATGCGGCCCAGCTGGCGATTATCAAGCAGATGAGCAGGCATGAATCCTGCGACCCAGCGGGCGATTATCAAGCAGCTGAGGAGGCATGAATCCTGCGGCCCAGCTGGCGATTATCAAGCAGATGAGCAGCCATGAATCCTGCGGCCCAGCTGGCGATTATCAAGCAGATGAGCAGGCATGAATCATGCGGCACAGCTGGCGATTATCAAGCAGATGAGCAGGCATGAATCATGCTGCCCAGCTGGCGATTATCAAGCAGATGAGCAGGCATGCATCCTGCGGCTCAGCTGGCAATTATCAAGCAGCTGAGCAGGCGCTAATCCCCTAACTCTGCAGGCACTGATCACGTGGCTGTCATGCAATGATCAGGTGACTGAGAGGCGCTGATCACGTGACTGCTTATGTGCTGATCAGGTAGCTCTCCTGCACGGATCATGTGCCTCAGCAGGCAAGAATCAAGCAGCTGAGCAGGCATGAATCCTGCGGCCCAGCTGGCGGTTATCAAGCAGATGAGCAGCCATGAATCCTGCTGCTCAGCTGGCGAGTATCAAGCAGCTGAGCAGGCGCTAATCCCGTAACTCAGCTGGAACTGATCACGTGGCTGTCATGCGGTGATCAGGTGACTGAGGCGCTGATCATGTGACTGCTCATGTGCTGATCAGGAGCTCTCCAACACGGATCATGTGCCTCAGCAGGCAAGAATCAAGCAGCTGAGAAGGCATGAATCCTGCGGCCCAGCTGGTGATTATCAAGCAGCTGAGCAGGCATGAATCCTGCGGCCCAGCTGGCGATTATCAAGCAGATGAGCAGGCATGAATCCTGCCTCCAGCTGGCGATTATGAAGCAGATGAGCAGGCATGAATCCTGCGGCCCAGAGGGCGATTATCAAGCAGCTGAGCAGGCATGAATCATGCGGCCCAGCTGGCGATTATCAAGCAGATGAGCAGGCATGAATCATGCGGCCCAGCTGGCGATTATCTAGCAGATGAGCAGGCATGCATCCTGTGGCTCAGCTGGCGATTATCAAGTAGATGAGCAGGCATGAATCATGCGGCCCAGCTTGTGATTATCAAGCAGCTGAGCAGGCATGAATCCTGCGGCCCAGCTGGCGACTATCAAGTAGATGAGCAGGCATGAATCATGCGGCCCAGCTTGTGATTATCAAGCAGATGAGCAGGCATGAATCATGCGGCCCAATGGCGATTATTCAAGCAGCTGAGAAGGCATGAATCCTGCGGCCAGCTGGCAATTATCAAGCAGATGAGCAGGAATGAATCATGCGGCCCAGCTGGCGATTATCAAGCAGATGAGCAGGCATGAATCATGCAGCCAAGCTGGCGATTATCAAGCAGATGAGCAGGCATGAATCATGCGGCCCAGCTAGCGATTATCAAGCAGCTGAGCATGTATGAATCCTGCGGCCCAGCTGGCGGTTATCAAGCAGATGAGCAGCCATGAATCCTGCGGCCCAGCTGGCGATTATCAAGCAGATGAGCAGGCATGAATCCTGCGGCCCAGCTGGCGATTATCAAGCAGCTGAGCAGGCGCTAATCCCGTAACTCAGCAGGCACTCATCACGTGGCTGTCAAGCCATGATCAGGTGACTGAGAGGCGCTGATCATGTGACTGCTCATGTGCTGATCCGGTAGCTCTCCTGCACGGATCATGTGCCTCAGCAGGCAAGAATCAAGCAGCTGAGCAGGCATGAATCATGCGGCCCAATGGCGATTATCAAGCAGCTGAGCAGGCATGAATCCTGCGGCTCAGCTGGCGATTATCAAGCAGATGAGCAATAATGTAAATCAGCAGGAACTGATCACGTGGCTGTCATGCAGTGATCAGGTTATGAGAGGCACTGATCATGTGACTGAGCATGTGCTGATCAGCAGATGAGCAGGCGGATCATGTGCCCAGCTGGCAATTATCAAGCAGATGAGCAGGCATGAATCCTGCGGCCCAGTGGCGATTATCAAGCAGATGAGCAGGCATGAATCCTGCGGCTGTCAGCTGGCGATTATCAAGCAGATGAGCAGGCATGAATCCTGTAACGGATCCAGCTGGCGATTATCAGCAGATGAGCAGGCATGAAGCAGGGCCCAGCTGGCGATTATCAAGCAGCTGAGGCATGAATCCTGCGGCCCAGCTGGCGATTATCAAGCAGATGAGCAGGCATGAATCATGCGGCCCAGCTGGCGATTATCAAGCAGATGAGCAGGCATGAATCCTGCGGCCCAGCTGGCGATTATCAAGCAGATGAGCAGGCATGAATCCTGCGGCTCAGCTGGCGATTATCAAGCAGCTGAGCAGGCGCTAATCCCGTAACTCAGCAGGCACTGATCACGTGGCTGTCATGCGGTGATCAGGTGACTGAGAGGCGCTGATCACGTGACTGCTCATGTGCTGATCAGGTAGCTCTCCTGCTCGGATCATGTGCCTCAGCAGGCAAGAATCAAGCAGCTGAGCAGGCATGAATCCTGCGGCCCAGCTGGCGATTATCAAGCAGATGAGCAGGCATGAATCCTGCTGCTCAGCTGGCGATTATCAAGCAGCTGAGCAGGCGCTAATCCCGTAACTCAGCAGGAACTGATCACGTGGCTGTCAGGCAGTGATCAGGTGACTGAGAGGCGCTGATCATGTGACTGCTCAGTGCTGATCCAGGAGCTCTCAGGCTCTCCAACAGCTGGCGGATCATGATGCCTCAGCTGGCGCCCATTATCAAGCAGCTGAGCAGGCATGAATCCTGCGGCCCAGCTGGCGATTATCAAGCAGCTGAGCAGGCATGAATCCTGCGGCCCAGCTGGCGATTATCAAGCAGATGAGCAGGCATGAATCATGCGGCCCAGCTGGCGATTATCAAGCAGATGAGCAGGCATGAATCCTGCGGCCCAGCTGGCGATTATCAAGCAGATGAGCAGGCATGAATCATGCGGCCCAGCTGGCGATTATCAAGCAGATGAGCAGGCATGAATCCTGCGGCTCAGCTGGCGATTATCAAGCAGCTGAGCAGGCATGAATCCTGCTGGCGATTATCAGCTGGCGCATGATCAAGCAGATCATTAGCAGATGATGAGCAGGTGATCTCAGAGGCGCTGATCAGTGACTGAGCATGTGCTGATCAAGCAGCTGAGCAGGCATATCAAGCAGATGAGAAGGCATGCCCCAGCTGGCAATTATCAAGCAGATGAGCAGGCATGAATCCTGCGGCCCAGCTGGCGATTATCAAGCAGATGAGCAGGCATGAATCCTGCGGCCCAGCTGGCGATTATCAAGCAGCTGAGCAGCTGCGGCCCAGCTGGCTTATCAGCAGACTGATCAGCGTGGCTGTCATGGCAGCGGTGATCAGATGAGCAGGCGCTGATCATGCCCAGCTGGCGATTATCATGTGCTGATCAGGCAGCTCTCAGGCACGGATCATGCAGCCTCAGCTGGCAAGAATCAAGCAGATGAGCAGGCATGAATCCTGCGGCCCAGCTGGCGATTATCAAGCAGCTGAGCAGGCATGAATCCTGCGGCCCAGCTGGCGATTATCAAGCAGATGAGCAGGCATGAATCATGCGGCCCAGCTGGCGATTATCAAGCAGATGAGCAGGCATGAATCCTGCGGCCCAGCTGGCGATTATCAAGCAGCTGAGCAGCAGGCATGAATCCTGCGGCCCAGCTGGCGATTATCAAGCAGATGAGCAGGCAGGCATGAATCCTGCGGCCCAGCTGGCGATTATCAAGCAGATGAGCAGGCATGAATCCTGCGGATGGCCCAGCTGGCGATTATCAAGCAGATGAGCAGGCATGAATCCTGCGGCTCAGCTGGCGATTATCAAGCAGCTGAGCAGGCGCTAATGAAACTCTGCAGGCACTGATCACGTGGTTATCAAGCAGATGATCAGGTGACTGAAGGCGCTGATGCGGCCCTGCTGGCGATTATCAAGCAGATGAGCAGGCACGGATCATGTGCCTCAGCAGGATTATCAAGCAGATGAGCAGGCATGAATCCTGCGGCCCAGCTGGCGATTATCAAGCAGATGAGCAGGCATGAATCCTGCGGCTCAGCTGGCGATTATCAAGCAGCTGAGCAGGCGCTAATCCCGTAACTCAGCAGGCACTGATCACGTGGCTGTCATGCAGTGATCAGGTGACTGAGAGGCGCTGATCATGTGACTGCTCATGTGCTGATCAGGTAGCTCTCCTGCACGGATCATGTGCCTCAGCAGGCAAGAATCAAGCAGCTGAGCAGGCATGAATCCTGCGGCCCAGCTGGCGATTATCAAGCAGATGAGCAGGCATGAATCCTGCGGCCCAGCTGGCGATTATCAAGCAGATGAGCAGGCATGAATCCTGCGGCCAGCTGGCGATTATCAAGCAGATGAGCAGGCATGAATGAGCAGGCTGGCGATTATCATCCTGCAGGCATGAATCAGTGCCCAGCTGCTCGATTATCAAGCAGATGAGCAGGCATGAATCATGCGGCCCAGCTGGCGATTATCAAGCAGATGAGCAGGCATGAATCCTGCGGCCCAGCTGGCGATTATCAAGCAGCTGAGCAGGCATGAATCCTGCGGCTCAGCTGGCGATTATCAAGCAGCTGAGCAGGCAGGTGAATCAGGCGGCCCAGCTGGCGACTTATCAAGCAGATGAGCAGGCATGAATCCTGCACGGATCATGTGCCCAGCTGGCGATTATCAAGCAGATGAGCAGGCATGAATCCTGCGGCCCAGCTGGCGATTATCAAGCAGATGAGCAGGCATGAATCCTGCGGCCCAGCTGGCGATTATCAAGCAGATGAGCAGGCATGAATCATGCTGATCGGCCCAGCTGGCGATTATCAAGCAGATGAGCAGGCATGAATCATGCGGCCCAGCTGGCGATTATCAAGCAGCTGAGCAGGCATGAATCTGTGCCCCAGCTGGCGATTATCAAGCAGCTGAGCAGGCATGAATCCTGCCCAGCTGGCGATTATCAAGCAGCTGAGCAGGCATGAATCATGCGGCCCAGCTGGCGATTATCAAGCAGATGAGCAGGCATGAATCCTGCGGCCCAGCTGGCGATTATCAAGCAGATGAGCAGGCATGAATCCTGCGGCTCAGCTGGCGATTATCAAGCAGCTGAGCAGGCGCTAATCCCGTAACTCAGCAGGCACTGATCACGTGGCTGTCATGCCGTGATCAGGTGAGCTGAGGCGCTGATCATGTGACTGCTCATGTGCTGATCAGGGAGCTCTCCTGCACGGATCATGTGCCTCAGCAGGCAAGAATCAAGCAGCTGAGCAGGCATGAATCCTGCGGCCCAGCTGGCGATTATCAAGCAGCTGAGCAGGCATGAATCCTGCGGCCCAGCTGGCGATTATCAAGCAGATGAGCAGGCATGAATCCTGCGGCCCAGCTGGCGATTATCAAGCAGATGAGCAGGCATGAATCCTGGTGCCCAGCTGGCGATTATCAAGCAGCTGAGCAGGCATGAATCCTGCGGCTCAGCTGGCGATTATCAAGCAGATGAGCAGGCATGAATCCTGCGGCCCAGCTGGCGATTATCAAGCAGATGAGCAGGCATGAATCCTGCGGCTCAGCTGGCGATTATCAAGCAGATGAGCAGGCATGAATCCTGCGGCCCAGCTGGCGATTATCAAGCAGCTGAGCAGGCATGAATCCTGCGGCCCAGCTGGCGATTATCAAGCAGATGAGCAGGCATGAATCCTGCGGCCCAGCTGGCGATTATCAAGCAGATGAGCAGGCATGAATCATGCGGCCCAGCTGGCGATTATCAAGCAGCTGAGCAGGCATGAATCCTGCGGCCCAGCTGGCGATTATCAAGCAGATGAGCAGGCATGAATCATGCGGCCAGCTGGCGATTATCAAGCAGATGAGCAGGCATGAATCCTGCGGCTCAGCTGGCGATTATCAAGCAGATGAGCAGGCATGAATCCTGCGGCCCAGCTGGCGATTATCAAGCAGATGAGCAGGCATGAATCCTGCGGCCCAGCTGGCGATTATCAAGCAGATGAGCAGGCATGAATCCTGCGGCTCAGCTGGCGATTATCAAGCAGATGAGCAGGCATGATCATGTGAGGCCCAGCTGGCGATTATCAAGCAGATGAGCAGGCATGAATCCTGCGGCCCAGCTGGCGATTATCAAGCAGATGAGCAGGCATGAATCATGCGGCCCAGCTGGCGATTATCAAGCAGATGAGCAGGCATGAATCATGCGGCCCAGCTGGCGATTATCAAGCAGATGAGCAGGCATGAATCCTGCGGCCCAGCTGGCGATTATCAAGCAGATGAGCAGGCATGAATCCTGCGGCCCAGCTGGCGATTATCAAGCAGATGAGCAGGCATGAATCCTGCGGCCCAGCTGGCGATTATCAAGCAGATGAGCAGGCATGAATCATGCGGCCCAGCTGGCGATTATCAAGCAGATGAGCAGGCATGAATCCTGCGGCCCAGCTGGCGATTATCAAGCAGATGAGCAGGCATGAATCCATGCGGCCCAGCTGGCGATTATCAAGCAGATGAGCAGGCATGAATCCTGCGGCCCAGCTGGCGATTATCAAGCGAGCATCATCAGCAGCAGCTGGCGCTGATCAAGCAGCTGATCCCGCAGCTCAGCAGGCTCATTCGTGGCTGTCGTGCCTCAGCTGGCGTTATCAGGTGACTGAGCAGGCATGAATCCTGTGCCCTGCTGGCGATTATCAAGCAGCTGAGCAGGCATGAATCATGTGCCCCAGCTGGCAATTATCAAGCAGCTGAGCAGGCATGAATCCTGCGGCCCAGCTGGCGATTATCAAGCAGATGAGCAGGCATGAATCCTGCGGCCCAGCTGGCGATTATCAAGCAGATGAGCAGCAGCGAATAATGCCCGTGGCGATTATCAGCAGCTGAGCAGGCATGAATCCTGCGGCCCAGCTGGCGATTATCAAGCAGATGAGCAGGCGCTGATCATGCGGCCCAGCTGGCGATTATCAAGCAGATGAGCAGGCATGAATCATGCGGCCCAGTGGCGATTATCAAGCAGCTGAGCAGGCATGAATCCAGTGGCACAGCTGGTGATTATCAAGCAGATGTGCAGGCATGAATCATGCGGCCCAGCTGGCGATTATCAAGCAGATGAGCAGGCACGGATCATGTGCCTCAGCTGGCGATTATCAAGCAGCTGAGCAGGCATGAATCCTGCGGCCCAGCTGGCGATTATCAAGCAGATGAGCAGGCATGAATCCTGCGGCCCAGCTGGCGATTATCAAGCAGATGAGCAGGCGCTAATCGTAACTCAGCGGCTGATCAGCGTGGCGATTATCAAGCAGATGAGCAGGCACTGAAAGGCGCTGATCAGGTGACTGCTCATGCGCTGATCAGCAGCTGATCAGCCCAGCACGGATCATGTGCCTCAGCAGGCAATTATCAGCAGCTGACCAGCCATGAATCCTGGGGCCCAGCTAGGCGATTATCAAGCAGATGAGCAGCCATGAATCCTGCGGCCCAGCTGGCGATTATCAAGCAGATGAGCAGGCATGAATCATGCGGCCCAGCTGGCGATTATCAAGCAGATGAGCAGGCATGAATCCTGCGACCCAGCGGGCGATTATCAAGCAGCTGAGGAGGAATGAATCCTGCGGCCCAGCTGGCGATTATCAAGCAGATGAGCAGCCATGAATCATGCGGCCCAGCTGGCGATTATCAAGCAGATGAGCAGGCATGAATCATGCGGCACAGCTGGCGATTATCAAGCAGATGAGCAGGCATGAATCATGCGGCCCAGCTGGCGATTATCAAGCAGATGAGCAGGCATGCATCCTGCGGCTCAGTTGGCAATTATCAAGCAGCTGAGCAGGCGCTAATCCCCTAACTCTGCAGGCACTGATCACGTGGCTGTCATGCAATGATCAGGTGACTGAGAGGCGCTGATCACGTGACTGCTTATGTGCTGATCAGGTAGCTCTCCTGCACGGATCATGTGCCTCAGCAGGCAAGAATCAAGCAGCTGAGCAGGCATGAATCCTGCGGCCCAGCTGGCGGTTATCAAGCAGATGAGCAGCCATGAATCCTGCTGCTCAGCTGGCGATTATCAAGCAGCTGAGCAGGCGCTAATCCCGTAACTCAGCAGGAACTGATCACGTGGCTGTCATGCAGTGATCAGGTGACTGAGAGGCGCTGATCATGTGACTGCTCATGTGCTGATCAGGGAGCTCTCCAACACGGATCATGTGCCTCAGCAGGCAAGAATCAAGCAGCTGAGAAGGCATGAATCCTGCGGCCCAGCTGGTGATTATCAAGCAGCTGAGCAGGCATGAATCCTGCGGCCCAGCTGGCGATTATCAAGCAGATGAGCAGGCATGAATCCTGCCTCCAGCTGGCGATTATGAAGCAGATGAGCAGGCATGAATCCTGCGGCCCAGAGGGCGATTATCAAGCAGCTGAGCAGGCATGAATCATGCGGCCCAGCTGGCGATTATCAAGCAGATGAGCAGGCATGAATCATGCGGCCCAGCTGGCGATTATCTAGCAGATGAGCAGGCATGCATCCTGTGGCTCAGCTGGCGATTATCAAGTAGATGAGCAGGCATGAATCATGCGGCCCAGCTTGCGATTATCAAGCAGCTGAGCAGGCATGAATCCTGCGGCCCAGCTGGCGACTATCAAGTAGATGAGCAGGCATGAATCATGCGGCCCAGCTTGTGATTATCAAGCAGATGAGCAGGCATGAATCATGCGGCCCAATGGCGATTATTCAAGCAGCTGAGAAGGCATGAATCCTGCGGCCAGCTGGCAATTATCAAGCAGATGAGCAGGAATGAATCATGCGGCCCAGCTGGCAATTATCAAGCAGATGAGCAGGCATGAATCATGCAGCCAAGCTGGCGATTATCAAGCAGATGAGCAGGCATGAATCATGCGGCCCAGCTAGCGATTACCAAGCAGCTGAGCATGTATGAATCCTGCGGCCCAGCTGGCGGTTATCAAGCAGATGATCAGCCATGAATCCTGCGGCCCAGCTGGCGATTATCAAGCAGATGAGCAGGCATGCATCCTGCGGCTCAGCGGGCGATTATGAAGCAGCTGAGCAGGCGCTAATCCCGTAACTCAGCAGGCACTGATCACGTGGCTGTCAAGCCATGATCAGGTGACTGACAGGCGCTGATCATGTGACTGCTCATGTGCTGATTAGGTAGATCATGAGCTCCTGCACGGATCATGTGCCTCAGCAGGCAAGAATCAAGCAGCTGAGCAGGCATGAATCCTGCGGCCCAGCTGGCAATTATCAAGCAGATGAGCAGCCATGAATCCTGCGGCTCAGCTGGCGATTATCAAGCAGCTGAGCAGGCGCTAATCCCGTAACTCAGCAGGAACTGATCACGTGGCTGTCATGCAGTGATCAGGTGACTGAGAGGCACTGATCATGTGACTGCTCATGTGCTGATCAGGGAGCTCTCCAACACGGATCATGTGCCTCAGCAGGCAAGAATCAAGCAGATGACCAGCCATGAATCCTGGGGCCCAGTGGGCGATTTTCAAGCAGCTTAGCAGGCATGAATCCTGCGGCACAGCTGGCGATTATCAAGCAGATGAGCAGGCATGAATCATGCGGCCCAGCTGGCGATTATCAAGCAGATGAGCAGGCATGAATCCTGCGACCCAGCGGGCGATTATCAAGCAGCTGACGAGGAATGAATCCTGCACCCAGCTGGCGATTATCAAGCAGATGAGCAGCCATGAATCATGCGGCCCAGATGGCGATTATCAAGCAGATGAGCAGGCATGAATCATGCGGCACAGCTGGCGATTATCAAGCAGATGAGCAGGCATGCATCCTGCGGCTCAGTTGGCAATTATCAAGCAGCTGAGCAGGCGCTAATCCCCTAACTCTGCAGGCACTGATCACGTGGCTGTCATGCAATGATCAGGTGACTGAGAGGCGCTGATCACGTGACTGCTTATGTGCTGATCAGGTAGCTCTCCTGCACGGATCATGTGCCTCAGCAGGCAAGAATCAAGCAGCTGAGCAGGCATGAATCCTGCGGCCCAGCTGGCGGTTATCAAGCAGATGAGCAGCCATGAATCCTGCTGCTCAGCTGGCGAGTATCAAGCAGCTGAGCAGGCGCTAATCCCGTAACTCAGCAGGAACTGATCACGTGGCTGTCATGCAGTGATCAGGTGACTGAGAGGCGCTGATCATGTGACTGCTCATGTGCTGATCAGGAGCTCTCCAACACGGATCATGTGCCTCAGCAGGCAAGAATCAAGCAGCTGAGAAGGCATGAATCCTGCGGCCCAGCTGGTGATTATCAAGCAGCTGAGCAGGCATGAATCCTGCGGCCCAGCTGGCGATTATCAAGCAGATGAGCAGGCATGAATCCTGCCTCCAGCTGGCGATTATGAAGCAGATGAGCAGGCATGAATCCCTGCGGCCCAGAGGGCGATTATCAAGCAGCTGAGCAGGCATGAATCATGCGGCCCAGCTGGCGATTATCAAGCAGATGAGCAGGCATGAATCATGCGGCCCAGCTGGCGATTATCAAGCAGATGAGCAGGCATGCATCCTGTGGCTCAGCTGGCGATTATCAAGTAGATGAGCAGGCATGAATCATGCGGCCCAGCTAGCGATTATCAAGCAGCTGAGCAGGCATGAATCCTGCGGCCCAGCTGGCGACTATCAAGTAGATGAGCAGGCATGAATCATGCGGCCCAGCTTGTGATTATCAAGCAGATGAGCAGGCATGAATCATGCGGCCCAATGGCGATTATTCAAGCAGCTGAGAAGGCATGAATCCTGCGGCCAGCTGGCAATTATCAAGCAGATGAGCAGGAATGAATCATGCGGCCCAGCTGGCAATTATCAAGCAGATGAGCAGGCATGAATCATGCAGCCAAGCTGGCGATTATCAAGCAGATGAGCAGGCATGAATCATGCGGCCCAGCTAGCGATTATCAAGCAGCTGAGCATGTATGAATCCTGCGGCCCAGCTGGCGGTTATCAAGCAGATGAGCAGCCATGAATCCTGCGGCCCAGCTGGCGATTATCAAGCAGATGAGCAGCCATGAATCCTGCGGCCCAGCGGGCGATTATCAAGCAGCTGAGCAGGCGCTAATCCCGTAACTCAGCAGGCACTCATCACGTGGCTGTCAAGCCGTGATCAGGTGACTGAGAGGCGCTGATCATGTGACTGCTCATGTGCTGATCCGGTAGCTCTCCTGCACGGATGATGTGCCTCAGCAGGCAAGAATCAAGCAGCTGAGCAGGCATGAATCATGCGGCCCAATGGCGATTATCAAGCAGCTGAGAAGGCATGAAACCTGCGGCCCAACTGGCGGTTATCAAGCAGATGAGCAATAATGAAATCTGCTGCCGAGCGGGCGATTATCAAGCAGCTGAGCAGGCATGAATCCTGCGGCCCAGCTGGCGATTATCAAGCAGATGAGCAGGCATGAATCCTGCGGCCCAGCTGGCGATTATCAAGCAGATGAGCAGGCATGCATCCTGCGGCTCAGCGGGCGATTATGAAGCAGCTGAGCAGGCGCTAATCCCGTAACTCAGCAGGCACTGATCACGTGGCTGTCAAGCCATGATCAGGTGACTGAGAGGCGCTGATCATGTGACTGCTCATGTGCTGATCAGGTAGCTCTCCTGCACGGATCATGTGCCTCAGCAGGCAAGAATCAAGCAGCTGAGCAGGCATGAATCCTGCGGCCCAGCTGGCAATTATCAAGCAGATGAGCAGCCATGAATCCTGCGGCTCAGCTGGCGATTATCAAGCAGCTGAGCAGGCGCTAATCCCGTAACTCAGCAGGAACTGATCACGTGGCTGTCATGCAGT
This sequence comes from Bos mutus, assembly GCF_027580195.1. Classification (NCBI taxonomy): domain Eukaryota; kingdom Metazoa; phylum Chordata; class Mammalia; order Artiodactyla; family Bovidae; genus Bos; species Bos mutus. The sequence goes on from NW_027219984.1 coordinate 17,155, forward strand.
GATCAGGTGACTGAGAGGCGCTGATCATGTGACTGCTCATGTGCTGATCAGGGAGCTCTCCAACACGGATCATGTGCCTCAGCAGGCAAGAATCAAGCAGCTGAGAAGGCATGAATCCTGCGGCCCAGCTGGTGATTATCAAGCAGCTGAGCACGCATGAATCCTGCGGCCCAGCTGGCGATTATCAAGCAGATGAGCAGGCATGAATCCTGCGGCCAGCTGGCGATTATCAAGCAGATGAGCAGGCATGAATCCTGCCACCCAGCGGGCGATTATCAAGCAGCTGAGCAGGCATGAATCATGCGGCCCAGTTGGCGATTATCAAGCAGATGAGCAGGCATGAATCATGCTGCCCAGCTGGCGATTATCTAGCAGAAGAGCAGGCATGCATCCTGTGGCTCAGCTGGCGATTGTCAAGCAGCTGAGCAGGCGCTAATCCCGTAACTCAGCAGTAACTGATCACGTGGCTGTCATGCAGTGATCAGGTGACTGACAGGCGCTGATCATGTGACTGCTCATGTGCTGATCAGGGAGCTCTCCAACACGGATCATGTGCCTAAGCAGGCAAGAATCAAGCAGCTGAGAAGGCATGAATCCTGCGGCCCAGCTGGCGATTATCAAGCAGATGAGCAGGCATGCATCCTGCGGCTCAGCGGGCGATTATGAAGCAGCTGAGCAGGCGCTAATCCCGTAACTCAGCAGGCACTGATCACGTGGCTGTCAAGCCATGATCAGGTGACTGAGAGGCGCTGATCATGTGACTGCTCATGTGCTGATCAGGTAGCTCTCCTGCACGGATCATGTGCCTCAGTAGGCAAGAATCAAGCAGATGACCAGCCATGAATCCTGGGGCCCAGTGGGCGATTATCAAGCAGCTTAGCAGGCATGAATCCTGCGGCACAGCTGGCGATTATCAAGCATATGAGCAGCCATGAATCATGCGGCCCAGCTGGCGATTATCAAGCAGATGAGCAGGCATGAATCCTGCGACCCAGCGGGCGATTATCAAGCAGCTGAGGAGGAATGAATCCTGCGGCCCAGCTGGCGATTATCAAGCAGATGAGCAGGCATGAATCCTGCTGCTCAGCTGGCGATTATCAAGCAGCTGAGCAGGCATAATCCATGCGGCTCAGCTGGCGATGATCAGCAGATGGCTGTCATGCATCATGATCAGGTGATTATGAGAGGCAGCTGAGCAGGTGACTGCTCATGCGCTGATCAAGCAGCTGAGCCAATCACGGATCATGCAATTATCAGCAGGCAAGAATCAAGCAGCTGAGCAGGCATGAATCACGTGGCTGGCCCAGCTGGTGATTATCAAGCAGCTGAGCAGGCATGAATCCTGCGGCCCAGCTGGCGATTATCAAGCAGATGAGCAGGCATGAATCCTGCGGCCCAGCTGGCGATTATCAAGCAGATGAGCAGGCATGAATCCTGCGGCCCAGCTGGCGATTATCAAGCAGCTGAGCAGGCATGAATCATGCGGCCCAGCTGGCGATTATCAAGCAGATGAGCAGGCATGAATCATGCGGCCCAGCTGGCGATTATCAAGCAGATGAGCAGGCATGCATCCTGTGGCTCAGCTGGCGATTATCAAGCAGATGAGCAGGCATGAATCATGCGGCCCAGCTGGCGATTATCAAGCAGCTGAGCAGGCATGAATCCTGCGGCCCAGCTGGCGATTATCAAGCAGATGAGCAGGCATGAATCATGCGGCCCAGCTGGCGATTATCAAGCAGATGAGCAGGCATGAATCATGCGGCCCAGCTGGCGATTATTCAAGCAGCTGAGCAGGCATGAATCCTGCGGCCAGCTGGCGATTATCAAGCAGATGAGCAGGAATGAATCATGCGGCCCAGCTGGCGATTATCAAGCAGATGAGCAGGCATGAATCATGCAGCCCAGCTGGCGATTATCAAGCAGATGAGCAGGCATGAATCATGCGGCCCAGCTGGCGATTATCAAGCAGCTGAGCAGGCATGAATCCTGCGGCCCAGCTGGCGATTATCAAGCAGATGAGCAGGCATGAATCCTGCGGCCCAGCTGGCGATTATCAAGCAGATGAGCAGGCATGAATCCTGCGGCTCAGCTGGCGATTATCAAGCAGCTGAGCAGGCGCTAATCCCGTAACTCAGCAGGCACTTATCACGTGGCTGTCAAGCCGTGATCAGGTGACTGAGAGGCGCTGATCATGTGACTGCTCATGTGCTGATCAGGCAGCTGAGCAGGCACGGATCATGTGCCTCAGCTGGCAAGAATCAAGCAGATGAGCAGCCATGAATCCTGGGGCCCAGTGGCGATTATCAAGCAGCTGAGCAGGCATGAATCCTGCGGCCCAGCTGGCGATTATCAAGCAGATGAGCAGGCATGAATCATGCGGCCCAGCTGGCGATTATCAAGCAGATGAGCAGGCATGAATCCTGCGACCCAGCTGGCGATTATCAAGCAGCTGAGCAGGCATGAATCCTGTGGCCCAGCTGGCGATTATCAAGCAGATGAGCAGGCCATGAATCTGCGGCCCAGCTGGCGATTATCAAGCAGATGAGCAGGCATGAATCATGCGGCCCAGCTGGCGATTATCAAGCAGATGAGCAGGCATGAATCCTGCGGCCCAGCTGGCGATTATCAAGCAGATGAGCAGGCATGAATCATGCGGCCCAGCTGGCGATTATCAAGCAGATGAGCAGGCATGAATCCTGCGGCCCAGCTGGCGATTATCAAGCAGCTGAGCAGGCATGAATCCTGCGGCCCAGCTGGCGATTATCAAGCAGATGAGCAGGCATGAATCCTGCGGCCCAGCTGGCGGTTATCAAGCAGATGAGCAGCCATGAATCCTGCGGCTCAGCTGGCGATTATCAAGCAGCTGAGCAGGCGCTAATCCCGTAACTCAGCAGGCACTGATCACGTGGCTGTCAAGCGTGATCAGGTGACTGAGAGGCGCTGATCATGTGACTGCTCATGTGCTGATCAGGTAGCTCTCCTGCACGGATCATGTGCCTCAGCAGGCAAGAATCAAGCAGCTGAGCAGGCATGAATCCTGCGGCCCAGCTGGCGATTATCAAGCAGCTGAGCAGGCATGAATCCTGCGGCCCAGCTGGCGATTTATCAAGCAGATGAGCAGGCATGAATCTGCGGCCCAGCTGGCGATTATCAAGCAGATGAGCAGGCATGAATCCTGCGGCCAGTTGGCGATTATCAAGCAGATGAGCAGGCAGAGCAATGAATCATCAGCTGGCGATTATCTGCAGATGAGCAGCTGGCGATTATCAATTAGATGATGAGCAGGCATGAATCCTGCGGCCCAGCTGGCGATTATCAAGCAGCTGAGCAGGCGCTAATCCTGCGGCCCAGCTGGCGATTATCAAGCAGCTGAGCAGGCATGAATCTGCGGCCCAGCTGGCGCTCATTATCAAGCAGATGAGCAGGCATGGATCTGTGCCTCAGCTGGCGATTATCAAGCAGCTGAGCAGGCATGAATCCTGCGGCCCAGCTGGCGATTATCAAGCAGATGAGCAGGCATGAATCCTGCGGCTCAGCTGGCGATTATCAAGCAGCTGAGCAGCTGAGCAGGCATGAATCCTGCGGCCCAGCTGGTGATTATCAAGCAGATGAGCAGGCATGAATCCTGCGGCCCAGCTGGCGATTATCAAGCAGATGAGCAGGCATGAATCCCTGCCTGTCCAGCTGGCGATTATCAAGCTGCTGAGCAGGCATGAATCCTGCGGCCCAGCTGGCGATTATCAAGCAGCTGAGCAGGCATGAATCCTGCGGCCCAGCTGGCGATTATCAAGCAGATGAGCAGGCATGAATCCTGCGGCCCAGCTGGCGATTATCAAGCAGATGAGCAGGCATGAATCCTGCGCCCAGCTGGCGATTATCAAGCAGATGAGCAGGCATGAATCCTGCGGCCCAGCTGGCGATTATCAAGCAGATGAGCAGGCATGAATCCTGCGGCCCAGCTGGCGATTATCAAGCAGATGAGCAGGCATGAATCATGCGGCCCAGCAGGCGATTATCAAGCAGATGAGCAGGCATGAATCATGCGGCCCAGCTGGCGATTATCAAGCAGATGAGCAGGCATGAATCCTGCAGACCAAGCTGGCGATTATCAAGCAGATGAGCAGGCATGAATCCTGCTGCCCAGCTGGCGATTATCAAGCAGCTGAGCAGGCATGAATCCTGCGGCCCAGCTGGCGATTATCAAGCAGATGAGCAGGCATGAATCCCTGCGGCCCAGCTGGCGATTATCAAGCAGATGAGCAGGCATGCATCCTGCGGCTCAGCGGCGATTATGAAGCAGCTGAGC
>NW_027219985.1:0-42227 GCF_027580195.1 Bos mutus
TCTCAGTGTTGGAGAGACACTGACCTGGCTTTTCAGAAACACTAAATCTCAGGATGGAACTTGCCATACAGCTCTGAGTAGAACTCCAAGCCCTTTAGAAATGTGGGAACCCAGGAGGACCCCATCCTGAAGGAGCCCCGAGCTTCAGTCCTGTTCAGGTCCCCCGCTGTGGCTCAGAGTCTCGCATCTGAGGCTCGGCAAAGCCATGGAGGCTGCCTCGAGCAGACAGAGTCCCTGGCTGGCACCCAGGGATAGGATTTTTCTGATGGAAAATAAGTTGTCTTGATCATAGTTCCTTCTGCTTTAGCTCTAAATGATATTTGAGAGAGGTAGATATCATCTACATAATATATATATATATATATCTATACATATATATATATATATATATATATATATATATATATATATATATATATATATATATATATCTGTTTATTTATGGACCTTGCAGGCAAAATCTATACTACAGGGTCAATTTATAAACACGCTATAAGTACTACACTGGAGAAAGAAGTGAGACTGAATCATTGTCTACTGTGTCTCTTCATTGAAAATGATGTTTTTCAGGGAATTCTGCTTAATGTTATGTGACAGCTTGGATGGGAAGGAAGTTTGGGGCAGAATGGATACATGTATATGCATGGCTGAGTCTCTTTGCTGTCCACCTGAAACTATCACAACATTATTAATCAGCTATACTCCAAAGTTTTTTAAAAAATAATTTTTAAAAATGCTGTTTTATGAGACTTCCTTGAAGAGTGGGTAAGAGTGGTAAGAGTGGGTAAGACTCTGTACTCCCAAGCATAGCACATCAGGTAAGTAGATCCCACATGCCACAACTACGACCTCAGTTCAGTTCAGTTCAGTCGCTCAGTGATGTCTGACTCTTTGTGACCCCATGAACTGCAGCATGCCAGGCCTCCCTGTCCATCACCAACTCCTGGAGTTCACTCAAACTCACATCCAATGAGTCCATGAATCCATCCAGCCATCTCATCCTCTGTCGTCCCCTTCTCCTCCTGCCCCCAATCCTTCCCAGCATCAGGGTCTTTTCCAATGAGTCAACACTTCACATGAGGTGGCCAAAGTACTGGAGTTTCAGCTTTAGCATCATTCCTTCCAAAGAACACCCAGGACTGATCTCCTTTAGAATGGACTGGTTGGATCTCCTTGCAGTCCAAGGGACCCTCAAGAGGCTTCTCCAACACCACAGTTCAAAAGCATCAATTCTTTGGCACTCAGCTTTCTTCATAGTCCAACCCTCACATCCATACATGACCACAGGAAAAACCATAGCCTTGACTAGACGGACCTTTGTTGGCAAAGTAATGTCTCTGCTTATTATATGCTATCTAGGTTGGTCATAACCTTCCTTCCAAGGTGTAAGCGTCTTTTAATTTCATGGCTGCAGTCACCATCTGCAGTGATTTGGGAGCCCAAAAAAATAAAGTGCAACACTGTTTCCACTGTTTCCCCATCTATTTCCCACGAAGTGATGGAACCAGATCCATGATCTTAGTTTTCTGAATGTTGAGCTTTAAGCCAATTTTTTCACTCTCCTCTTTCACCTTCATCAAGAGGCTTTTTAGTTCCTCTTCACTTTCTGCCATAAGGGTGGTGTCATCTGCATATCTGAGGTTATTGATATTTCTCCTGGCAATCTTGATTCCAGCTTGTGCTTCTTCCAGCCCAGCATTTCTCATGATGTACTCTGCATATAAGTTAAATGAGCAGGGTGACAATATACAGCCTTGACGTACTCCTTTTCCTATTTGGAACCAGTCTGTTGTTCCATGTCCAGTTCTAACTGTTGCTTCCTGATCTACATATAGGTTTCTCAAGAGGCAGGTCATGTGGTCTGGTATTCCCATCTCTTTCAGAATTTTCTACAACCTAGTACAGCCTAAATAAATAAACAAAACAAAAATTGGTGTGTTTTAGTGATCTATGGTTTGCAGCACAGCAGATTTTTTTTTTTTTTTTTTTTTTTTCTTTTAAGGAAGCTGATGATGCAGTTTTATGTGCAAGACCAGGCATGACTTTTCATAGAAGGGCATTTCCAAAAGGGGTCAGGGTGCCATGGTGAGTTTCAAGGGAGTTTCTTGCCATGGTTCCTCACCAGTTGGAAAATGGCCCTTGTCAGGAATTGCACAATTGCAGTGGCTTATTTTTCCTTGGCAAGGTCTAAAGATGAGTCCTTTGCAGCTATGTTAATCCTGGAGATAGCACCCAGGGGCATCTCTGTCCATCAGGGAAGGGTCCTGTTGCCTCAGCAAGGAGGTCACACACCCAAGAAACCATGGGGTGGCTCACCAGAAACCAGAGATGAGTTCATATAGGATAGAGGGAAGGGTTAATTTTAGGTCAAGTCTACATGAATTGTTAGTTTTCCCAGGTTCAAAGCCAAACAAGGCCATGTGGATCGTGGTTGCTTCATGCCTGGGCTGAGAGGTAACTCATGGTTTCATTCTTTAAAGGGAAGATAAATGCTGTGTCCCCAAACCCTTAACCTGTGAGTAGGAAATTGAGGCAGGCTCTTTCCAGCAAAGCGCCTCAGTTCCTCAGGCAAGAAGGGGTGTCCCAGTCCTACAGATAAGGTTTTGAAGAGCAAAGCCCTTTACATCTATGACTCCACAAACAGGTGTTCTCAGCACGGAGCCCTGGGTGTTAATGGGCAGAGGCCATTGTCCCCAGTTCCCTTGTCCTATGGACGGGGCGGGTGCCATGGCTTCTGACAGTCACGTGGGGACCTACCCTGAGAAGGGGACCAGGGCTGGGTCTAATGCTGTGCTCTCCCACTGACACTTTTACTAGTTTCTTCTTTGAACTTGTCCCACAATTATATTTTGCAATGAGCCTTGCTCAGTAGCTGGCCACTTTTATTCAAATTATCTCTTTGAATTCCCCTAAACAAACCCTGCCAGGTAGGTATGCCCCAAGGTTTATACAAGATGGTCCTGAGGACTAGAAAGCCATGTCTGAGGCCACAGGCAAAACTGACTTAAAAGTCGATTAAAATTGGCTGCAAATCCAACAAAAAGATGTGTCCAAGGCCAGCAGTCTACTAAGTGGCAGTGATGTAACTTGGAGCAAAATCGACCTCTCTTCCAATGTTCCTGCCTGCCTCCTGCAGTCACCACAGTGTCCTGAGAGCTTTACCAGGACATTCTCCTATAACTCGAAAGCTTGAATAGTGCTGTCAAATGCCAGCTATCTGGTGCTAATGAGATCGGAATTGGGCGGGGCACAACCTTTAAAAGAATGATGGGGACTTCCCTGGTGGTCCAGTGGTTAAGAATCTGCCTTGCAGCACAGGGGATGTGGATTCAGTCTCTGGCCTGGGCACTAGGATTCCACATGAAAGAAAGAAAGTGAAGTCGCTCAGTTGTGTCTGACTCTTTGCGACCCCATGGACTTTGCCACCAGGCTCCTCTGTCCATGGAATTATCCAGGCAAGAATACTGCAGTGGGTTGCCATTTCCTTCTCCACATGCCATGAGGGGACTAAGCCAGTGTGCTGAGATGAATATCCTGCATACCGCAACTAAGACCTGAAGTAAATATATTTTTAAATCCCTTTGTAACACGGCAGCTAGGTGACACACCCAGAGGCGCCATGACAATTCCAAGGCTGACCATAAAGGTCAAAAAGGAGGTGCTGACCCAGTTCCTGGAAATCCCAACCCTTTCTGCAAAATAGCTGGAATACTCCTCCCACTCATTAGCCTATGAAATGACCCACCCCTATAAACACCAACAGCCCCATACCCTGGTGCTGGGCTTGCTTTCCAAGATGGCCCACACTCTCCGTGTAGCGTGTTTCCTCCCTGGATTGACCTTCCTTCACCGTGACTCGCTCTTGAGTCCCTGCCTGTGCCAAGCCAAGTACCCACATTCGGCAGCCATCCCAGGGACTCGGACGTGACCTGAGATGCGACCATCCTCTCTCACCCCACTCTCTTTCCCACAACACTGCTGCCATCTCCTCCAGCCTCAGAGATCACTGGAGCGTTAAAAGTGCACTGTCTTTTCAGTTTGTCCATTGTTTCCTTTGCTGTGCAGAAGCTTTTCAGTTTGATGGATCCTACAGTTTAGCTTTGTTTTTGTGGCTTGTGCTTTTAGTGTCAAGCTCAAAACCATCCTTGTGAAGACCCATGCCAAAGAACTTTTCTCCTATGCTTTCTTTTAGGAGTTTTGTGGTTTCAGGAGTTTTGTGGTTTTTGTAAACCTTTAATCTATCTTGCGTTGAATTTTGTGTATGGTATAAGAGATCTTACTTGCTCAACCAGGGATGGAACCTGTGCCCCCTGCATTGAAAACTTGGAATCTTAACCACTGGATTGTCAGGGAAATTCCAATTGTAACTGCTAATTTGTCTGTCTCTCCGATGATTCCTGTAAGTTTTCTTTAAGAATTTTAAAATTCCTTTGCTAAGTACATTCTGATTCAGTATTCATATGTATTCTTGATGAATTAAACATTTTATCATTAGGATAAATACCCTCTCCATATCTGGTCCTTGTCCTAAAAGTTACTTGATTGTGCTGTGCTTAGTCACTCAGGCATGTCTGACCCTTTGTGACCCCATAGACTGTAGCCTGCCAGGCTCCTCTGTCCATGGGGATTCTCCAGGCAAGAATACTGGAGTGGGTTGCCATGCCCTCCTCCAGGGCATCTTCCCAAACCAGGGATCAAACCAGGTCTCCCACATTGGAGGTAGATTCTTTACCATCTGAGCCACCAGGAAGCCTGTCAATTAACCAATACAGCCTACCATGTTTTCTTTAAATTAATGTTTCCATAGCATATCTGTCAGCTCAACAGTAAAGAATCTGCCTGAGATGCAGGAGATGCAGAGACATGGTTTTGATCCCTGGGTCAGGGGAGATTCCCCAGAGGAGGGCATGGCAACACACTGCAGTAATCTTGACTGGATGATTCCATGGGGTTCTCAAGAGTGTTGAACATGACTGAGAGTCTAAACAATGACCACAGCAGATCTGTTTCCATCATTTCATTTTAAATCCACTTGCCTTTTTATTTGATGTCTCAAGTGGGTTTTTTATAGTTAGTTTATATCTGATTCTTGTTTTGTTTGTTTTGTTTGCTTGTTTTACTGAAATGACCATCTCTCTCCTTAAGATAGTGTCTAGAATCTTAGCATCAGACTTTATCTCATCAAGCTGAGCCAAAATTCCATCTAGTATAATACTTCGTTTTTCAGTTTTTCAGAGCAGTTTTAGAATTGAATGAAAAGCACAGAGTTTTTAGGCAGGCTACACAGGCAGGCTACAGTCCATGGGGTCACAAAGGGTCAGCACCTCCACAGTCCACAGAGTAGCAGAGTCGGACACAACTGCAGTGACTTAGCACACAGGCACACACCCCTGATCCTGATGCCCATTGCTGGTTTTCTGTCCAGAAGTGAAGATGCCTGCACTCTCTGAACTTTGACCCCACTCTCTTCGACTCAGAAGAATTGTTGGTCTGTTTGGGTTCTTGTTGCCTGAGCTTTAGGCCTGGAAATCTGTAGAGGCTGGAGATGTCATAAGTCTCACTTCACTTGTTTTCTTTTTTTTTTAAAAATGGTTAAGCACATAACATTTAATTAGCTAATTCATTAATTTGGCTGCCTTGGACCTTAATCATGGCAGGCAGGATCTTAGTTGTGGCATGTGGGATCTAGTTCCCTGACCAGGGGTGGACCCAGGCCCCCTGCATTGGGAGCACAGAATCCCAGCCACCAGACCGCCAGGGAAGTCCCTCACCTCACTTGTTTCCTTCTCTCCTCAATTAGGGTCCTGCACTGCTTGTGCCAGAGTCTGAATCAGTAGTTTCACAGGATTTGCCTGGTTCCTTAGTTGTGTACTGTAGGAGGGCAGTATACAGTCCCATCACAGTCCATTTATTTTTTTAAATGCTGAATTCTTCAGTCCAAGCTCTTGTCTTTGAAGGTGTGCCCTTTCTTCCTGAGATAATCAGGTAAACAACTCCCCTCACCTCGGCAAGATTCCTGTTCTCTCCTGGAGCTGCATGTTCCTGAATGATGCCCCTTGCTTTAGTTCCTGCTGAAGATCCCAGTCCCTTCAAGCTTTCCTGTTATTTTTCTGCACGTTTCAGGGGCAGTGATGCAGGTTCTATGAGCAGGTTTCCGTCACTCTGGCTCCTTTTGCTTCCCTCCCTTTCCCTCCCCTCCACTTTCTCATCCTCTTTCTATATCCTCAGCCTGTCTCATCTTGTGGAGGGGAAACTGCTAAAGGAGAGGTAACCCAGCTCCAAGCTTGTGTAGATGGTGGTTCCAGTGAGCTGCCTGTACCACCTCATTTATTTTACCCAGCAGCTTCAGGCAGGAGGTAAGACCTTAGAAACGGGAGCTCTGTCCACTCTGCTCAGAGGGGCTCGGGGGTGGAGGTCTCTTCTGATGGACCATGGGAGGAAGGAAGCAATGGAAACCACGTGGCTGCTGGTCAGCAGGGGCTTCCCAGAGACCCGCCATCATCACCCAGGGTCTCTGGGGAAGCTCTTCCCTGAGCCCTGTGCTCCCCGGGAGTGGCTGCCTCCTGAGCCTCCCCGGACTCCCCAGTCCTCTGCCCACCCCCAACCCCCACTCCTGGCTTCCCAGCCCTGGCATTTGGGGCCGCCCTTCTTGCTCTGTGTTTCTTAGCTTCTGTTCATTTCTCCCACCAGCTGTGTCTCTGTGTGTCAGTTATTGCAGGGTTGCAAAAACACGTTGTCCACATCATGCTAACACAACCTCAGCTGCAGTCTGTGGCCAAGTTTTGGTGAAGAAACTTTGAAATTTTCCAAGACTGTCTTGTGTCTGTTTGCTTGGGGGGGGGGGGGGGGGGTGGGGTGTTCTCAAAAGGTTCTGCAACCCAGGAAAAGTTACTTCAGAGTGTAGACACCCACAGCCCATCCCTGAGGGGCTTTCTGGGGTGCCTCCCATCTTTTTCCTCTTCACTTGTCCACATTTGGTTGTGAGTCAGTCAGGGTTCTCCACAGAAATAACCCATTTCTTTAAGGAATCATCTCACACCATTATGAAAGTAAGTCCCAAAACAAACAAACATTTTGGCAAGTCCCCAAACAAACAAACAGATCCAGTGCCAGTGTGGTAGACCAGCAGGACTCAGGGAGGAGCTGATGCTGGAGTTCAAATCTGAAGGCTGGCTGCTGGCAGAATTCCTTCCTTTGGGGGAAGTCAGTCTTTGTTCAGGCCTTCAACTGATTGGATGAGGCCCACCCATGTCACGCAGGGGTAATAATAACCTGCTTTACCAAAGTCCACTGATTTAAATGTAGGTCTCATTTCCAAACATCCTCACAGGAACACCCAGAATGACGTTTGGCCAAATATCTGGGCAGCAAGGCCCAGCCGCCTCCATACGTGAGATGAAGCACCACAGGGAGGTTCTCAGGTTTGCTCTTCTCTGTCTTGTCTCCCTTTCCCTCACAGTGTGGGTTTCCAGCCGTTAGAAGCTTTGAGATGGACAGCATTTGTGGTCCCTTAGAGGTGAGGGGACACATGGGAGTGGTCCTCCATCCCTCCTGTCTGGCCCATTTACCCATTTTAAAATGAGACCTAAAGGGCTCTTTTTATTACAAACCCTGCATTTTGTCTTTGCCAATTTTCAATTGAAGCAGAGCTTGCATAGAGTGAGGAGCACAGATCCTGAGTGTCCAGCTGGAACCCGCATCCCTGTCAAACTATGGGACGGCCCCATCCAGCCCCAAGTGACCTTGACCCCCTCCCCTCCTCCTCTCTGACCCTCTCCTGCTCATCTCGTCTGCAGAACTCTGTGGAATCTGGGTGGTGGGGTCAGGACACATTCTCAGCAGTGCAAGGACCTCTGGCTTTGTATTCCAGTAGTTCTGATAAGTTCCCATAGTTTAATGCCAGTAGTTCTCAACTCACATGGTTTTTCATTGTAGTTTACCTTTAAATAACATTTACCCTCATCTTCACTGAATGGTGGGCATTAGTCCCTTGGACTACAAGGAGATCCAACCAGTCAATCCTAAGGGAAATCAACCCAGAATATTCATTGGAAGCCTAATACTGAAGCTCTGATGCTTTGGCCACCTGATGCAAAGAGCCAACTCATTGGAAAAGACCCTGATGCTTGGAAAGATTGAGGGCATGAGAAGGAGGTGGCAGAGGATGAGATGGTTGGATGGCATCACAGTCTCATGGACATGAATTTGAGCAAACTCCGGGAGATAGTGAAGGACAGAGGAACCTGGAGTGCTGCAATCCGTGGGGTCACAGAGTTAGACATGACTGGGAAAGCAACTGAACAATAACAAGAACAACAACAGTGACCTCTGGGAGGGGGAAGGGACCACGAACTTGTCTGTGTTTGGCTCCTGACAGGTACTCCATAAAGTCTTTTGCCTCAGTGACTGTGGAGCCAACACTGAGAACCAAGGAGGGCTTGGTCATTTACTGGGCTCAGATTATGCATGTGGCCTCTGCAGCAGGGAGCTGGAGGCACCACTGGGGTGGCAAAGGGAGCCCAGGGTGTCCTGCACTATTTTCTGCTATTCTCAGCCTGTGAATCACCAGTGTTGTGGTCAGACTGCCCCCTGTGGGTCTGATGCACTCAGGAAGCTCTGAAAAAAGAAAAAAATAGAGGCTTTTTGCTTAGGAGACCTAAAACTTACACAGCACACTCTCCCTACCATGGTGTCAGGTAGGGAGAGAATGCATGGGGGCCTAGGCTTTTGCTTTTGTTCAGGTATAGGGTTGGGGGTCTGGGTTTTCAAGGATGCTGCTGCTGCTGCTGCTAAGTTGCATCAATCATGTCCAACTCTGTGTGACCCTTAGAAGGCAGCCCACCAGGCTCCCCCGTCCCTGGGATTTTCCAGGAAAGAATACTAGAGTGGGTTGCCAGTGCCTTCTCCATTCAAGGATGCACTATTGGTGAATTTAAAACATACGAGGGAGAATTTAAAGTGTAGGAAGAGAAACCAACAAACAAGTGACCCAAATGGTCAGTTACAGAAATCAACCAAGGTTTCTACCCTCCCACGTGGCCTGGTCATTCCTCTGGCATTTGTGTTTCAGAGTCATAGATGCAGGGTTTTCTGGGTTTTCAAGAATCATGGGATCCTGCATTATTGTGACCTTCTTTGTCTCTTTTGCCTTTGAAATCAATTCACCATTCACTGGATGTCCCAATTTTCCATGAGGAAGAATTGAAGGGGTCTTGTTTTTGTATCCATTCACCAGGCTTCCATTCATTTAATTTGCCCAGGCAAGAACACCATACAAGAATATCCTTTAGTATTTGTCAAAGAGAAACCAGCTTTTGCTTGTCTGAAAACAATTGACCCAAATGGTCAGTTAAAAAAATCAACCAAGTTGGGAAAAAAACAAAGGAGCCTGGAAGGGAGGAAGATTTTCTCCTTGGTCTTTCCTTCCTCCTCTGGCGTTTTCTGGAGTTCAGTGAGTCATTCTAGCAAAATCAACCAACCTGGAGGATTTTCCTGAGTTTTGGATCAAGCCTGAGTTTGCAGCCTGTCCCATCTGTTGCTGGAGAGTTCTGGGTCAGTTGGGGAACTGGGGAGCTGGGGACAACCTCAGTCCTGTGGGGACTTGGGTTCACAACAGTAGTCCTCCTGGAACTGGGATCAGTACCTGTGAGGCTGCCCTCCTTCTGGGAGCCCCAGTGGTTAGTGTCAGCTGGGAAGCCCTGGACACACAGTGGGGACAGTCAAGAAAGGAAAAAACACAAACAAACAAAACCCCTCTCTTCTGTGAACCCTCTTAAACCAAAGTTTCTAAAACAAAGGAGCCTCCTGTTGCCCCTGTTTTCTGAGCTCAACAACCTGAAGGGGAGGTAAGCCAAGTCGGGCAGAAGTGTGGGGGAGCTGGGGACCCAAGAGTTGGCATCTGAGGTGGGGACAGTCTTGTGGAACTGGGATCATACCTGTGAGGCTGCCCCTCCTTCTGGGGTGGTTAGTGTCAGAACTGAGCTGAAGCCCTGGACACACAGTTGGTGTCAAGAAGGGAAAACACACAAACAAAACCCTCTCAGCCAGGACCTGAAAACCCTCTGTAATCTCAGTTTTAAGCAACTGCTCTTGACTTCCACCTCCTGTCTTTCTGGCTCAACCCTTTGTAGATGAAGAACCTAGAATCCTTGACCTGATGCTGCTAAGCCCCTTCCCATGCGCCCCCGGTTCAGCCTGTTTTCAGGATGCCTCATGCACAGTGGGTCCTGTCTCCCCACTGGCCCTGCTTGGATGCCTCCTTCCCCTCCCTCTGCTTGCCTTCATTCCCCACGACTGCTTCACGTGGCACCTTCTCCTCCAAAGCTCCTGTCAGCTCCCCACGCCCACTCTCAGCTGAGAGACGTCATGCCAGGTTTTCAAAGAAAACCAAAGCAACCAGAAATGAATTTCCCCAGTTGTGGCCCCCAGGTGTGTCTACGTCTGTGCCCACGTGTGGCGTGTGATTCTCTCCAAGCTCCCTGCACACCTTCCTGTCTTCTCCCTGCCCCCCTTCCCTGGTGCCCACCACCTCCTTTTTCTTTCAGCATCTTTGGAGAGATTCTGAATGGTTTTTGTTTGATGATGATTCCTCTTTGTCCAGGTGAAATATTCCTGTGCTATTTTTAATTTATTGTATTTAACTGCTTGCTTTATACTGATTCTTTTTGTTTGTTTGTTTGTTTTTTAATTTGTGCTGGCTCTTAGCTTTTGCATGCAGAATCTTAATTGTGACACGTGAACTCTTAGTTGAGGCATGTGGGATCTAGTTCCCTGACCAGGGATTGAACCTGTGCCCCAGCATTGGGAGCTCAGAGTCTTAAGCACTGGACCACCAGGGCTGTCCCTGTACAATCTATTTTAAAGAGGTTTTGTAGGGGGGTAGACAGAATTGGGTTCCAGGCTACAGGGATTTCTTCCTATGATGAATGATTGTTACTATGAATACCTTCTTTCAATGGGTAACCAATGAGAATAACACAAATGGACCATCCACATTCTCATAACCAGATTCACAACTGCTGCCTCCTAAGCAGACTGCTTCCTACCAGTGTGGTTCCCTCATGTGATGGTCAAGTCAGCACATCTCTTCTCCTTCCTGAAGCTGAGCTTCCTGTGTTATACAGCAGCTTCCCACTAGCTAGCTGTTTTATATATGGTGGGTTTATAACAGTCCTTTACCTTCACTTCCTGAATCCAGTCTATATATAGCTACTGAGTTATTTCCAGATTACAAACTTGACAGTGTTATTTTCTCATTTAAAGTCCTTCAGTTTCTTCTCTTTGCTTACAAGACAAATTCAAATATCCAAACCTGAGTCTACATATCCTACAGTGTTTCCTTTTTCTTTAGCCAAAGGACACATGACTTCCCAAATTCACATTGAAATCTACACCTTTCTATCTTTGCCTATGATCTTCCTTTTTCCAGGACTGGCTTCACCACTGTGTGTGTGTCTGCCTCATAAATACTGACTCATCCCTTAGACCATAAATCAAAAACTGACCTCACAGCAAAGTTTTCTCAACCTCTCCCCCTGCTCCCACCCCCACACCATAGGAACAGGAACAGCCATTCCTTCCTTTAAGACCCCTCCTCCTCACTGCAGTGAATAGTGATGAACTGTTACAGTGTGGATCTGTTTGATCCAGCTGAAAGCCCCTGGCATTCTGGGAGCACATTTTGTTCATTTTGTACCTGATTCTGCCTAGGAACTGGAAATCGTGGGAGCAGAGGAAATGGGTCTCAGGAAGAATGGTGCTGAGCCAAGCTGCCCTGTGCCTGGAAAGGGGGCCAGGAGAGTGCTAGAAACTGAGAACCAGGTGATGCCCAAAGGGACCCATCTGACTGTTTCCTATCTTTGTGTAATTTCTCTCACTTGAGTGCTTTGCCCAGAAACTTCAAGGATGTTAGATTACTATACTCGTGTAACATGAAGCAGGAAGATAAGCCTACATTCTGAGTAACTTACTTCCTTTTATTAAGCAGGAGGGACAAACATATTTTCCCCAGAGGCAGATAATTTGGCTTTTACTTAGTGCAGGAAGTATCTTTTTGCTAAGAAACCATTCATCAGAGCCTAGTGTCAGCAGGTGGGAGCCCTGGGCTCTGATGCTGTAGCATCTCAGAGTTGGAGGGACCTAAGTGATCATTGCATTTTCCAGATGAGAAAACTAAGGTCCAGAAAAGAGAGGGTACTTATTTCCCAGGGGTCCAGAGGCAAGTGGCATCTCTGGAGCCACAGCCCTGGTTTCCTGACTCTAAAATTGGTGTTTTCTCAGTTAATCCTAAGACTCATTAATGACACTCTTTCATGGAGGAAATGTCTAGAGTTCTGAATAATAATCAGAAGAGAAATCAGAAAATAAAAGAAGATTAAAAAGGTGAAATTAAGCAATGTTGTGCTATTTCCTTTTATGGACACTTTTTAATATTATTGCCAAAGTATTTTTGTCATTTTCAACCTAAACCATTTTTTTTTTTGTCTCCCTATTTCAAATGCACCTGATGAAGCACCCTCCACAGACCAAGGTACTGAAGACCCCAAGACTCTTCACCTCTTCTCAGCTGAGTTCCTTGCTTCCCTGCCCCTGCCCCTACTTCCCTGCTGATGCGATGGTTAAAGCGCACGTCTAGGTATGATTTACTGCATTGTCTCCCCAGACAGGTTTTCTCTCTTTTTCTTGCTGGCATGCTGCCCTATTTCCTCTTGATTTCCTCCCTTCTGCAGGGGGATCTGACCATCTGAGCCCTAAGGCCGTGCCACGGTGTCACAGAGAGCTGTTCCCCATCTTCTGTCTCCTCCCGTCCTCAGTGTTCCTGGTGCTACAGCACTGCTCGGACCCTCCGACACCCTCCACTCGCCCAGCAGCTCAGCTCTGGGTGGTCGGTGGTGACTGGCTCCCTGAGCTTGCTGAGAGGCAGGGCAGTGACGAGTCCCTCGCATTTTCCTGCCTCGCTTCCCCTCCAGTCTCTGCAGATGAGCCAGGCATGGGTACAGAAGCCCCAGGCACCAGGCCCTGGCCCTTGGGTCCCTGCTAGGAGGTGCCGCGTGTCCGCAGGTGCCCACTCTGATTTCTCTAGTTCACTAGCGCCCAGTGATGGGAACATGGCGGGCCGTCAGGGCGCCTCCAGCAACAGGCCCCGGAGGACGAAGAAGAGGCTCCTCAGGCCCCGCTGCCCACAGGAGTGAGAGAAAGTGTGTGAGCGAAGCTGAGGGCCCGGACGGACGGGGTCTCGGCTCGGGGGACCCCAGGCGGGAGCCAGAGGACCAGGCGAGCGTCTGTCCTGCGGCCCCGCTCTGCGTTGGGCCCCAGCATCTCTCGGAAGCGCCTGGAGCCACCCACCTCAGAACCGGGGGGACCTGGGGGTCAGCTCACCCAGCTCTGGCATCTCGCTGACGAGGGCCCGGAGGTGCCATGAAGGGACGTGACCTGTAGTCGGTGGTGGAGCCGGGACCGAAGTCCGGTGTCCGAAGCCTTGGTCCAGCGTCATGTTTCCACCCGACATCCCAGAGGTGTCTGAGGCTGCTTCTGAGGGAGGGCGGAGGCTGTGGGACAGGACACGCCCAGTGGCGGGTCCTGGCTCTGTGTCCACCCGGGGCTCAGTCCTCCTGACCTCGGTGTGGTCCTGCTCCCCGCGGAGGGAACGGCCGCTCGAGGTCGCCCCCCGGAGGCTGTCTGAGGCCGCAGGGAGGGTCCTGGGGCAGTCCGCACGGAGAGGGTCCTGGGGCGCTCTGCACAAAGCTGCGTGGTGCCGCCCGACGCCGGACACACTTCCGGGCGCAACCGACGCTCATGGCGGCTGACCACGGCCCAAGACCCAAAGCCGCCCGTGCGCACGTGGGATGGTGCCTCCCCCAGACCGACCTGAGGCAGAGCGTCGGGGGCTTGAAGGGCCCCTTCTTGTTCTCACTGGAAGCAGGACCCGAGACTGGAGTGTGTGCAGAGGCGGGCAGGACGGGGGCGGGGTTCCTGAGCCCCTGATTCAGGAGCCATGAGTGAGGCCCCTCGGGGTCCAGCGCAGAAGGCGTGGGAGCCCGGGCTCAGATGGGAGAAGTCTGGGCACAGAAGAAGAAGGAGAAGAATCCCATGTTCCTATGGTTCTGTCAAAGGTGCTTCCTGTTTCAGCAAGGAAAGATGAATAGAAAAATGGGTAAAATCTAAGAGATAAAAATAACCAAAAAACATTTAAAAAAATATTCAAACTCAGAAACAATTTTTTTAATATATTAAAACAAAAAAGAAAATATTCCTTCATTCAATTTGGAAAAATTGAAAAATTTTAAAACTACTAGTAATGAGAATATTGACTGTCAAATATACTTTTTAACATTGTCAGTAAGAGGATAAAGTGGTACAACAGTTTCTAGCATGGGCAATTGGGAAAAACCCATTAAAACTTGAAAAATGCATATATGTATATATATATATATATATATATGTATATATATATATATGGAAATTCCACTTGTAGAATTTATACAAAAGTAAGTGTTAAATAAATATATAGATATATATATATATATATATATAGTCATACAAATTTATGAGGCAAATTCATTTGAACAGATATAAAATTTTTCCAAGATAATATTTAAGTGGTAAAAACACATTGGCATTGAGTGTGAAGTAAGATTCTATGTTTTAAATTAAAAATAAATATTTACACAATTTCATTTGCAAAGGAAAAGAGCTGAAATATTCTGAATTGTAGGTAGTAGTTATAACTGAAGGGTGTGCCTATGGGTTTTTAAAAAACCTTTCATTCTGCATTTACTTATGACCTGAAATTTTGTGTGTTTTTAGTTGAAACTTCCTGATGTGTATTTATTTTTTATAATCAGAAAAACTGTGATAGATTTAAATGAAAGTAAACATTAAAATTAAAATCCTAGAAATAATTGGGCATATTTCTCCACTAATTTTTAACCAATACAAAAACTTTTTCTTTTTAACGTGGATTCTCTGCTACTGCTACTGCTACTGCTAAGTCACTTCAGTCTTGTCCAACTCTGTGCAACCCCATAGATGGCAGCCCACCAGGCTCCTCTGTCCCTGGGATTCTCCAGGCGAGAACACTGGAGTGGGTTGCCATTTCTTTTCCAATGCATGAAAGTGAAAGTGAAAAGTGAAAGTAAAGTCACTCAGTCGTGTCCGACCTCAGTGACCCCATGGACCCTTCCAGGCTCCTCCATCCATGGGTGTTTTTTTCTATGCAAGAGTACTGGATAGTGGTAAACATTGTGTATTTCTCTCCAATACAAACTTTTTTTCTTCCTTTCGTGGATTCTCGAAGATTATAACCCACCACCATTCTGGATTTTCCTTTCAAGTAGCCCTGAAGATCCAATCAACTGGGCTCTTAATCTTTTCTAAGGAACCTCCTCACCCACAAGGGGCTGCTGGCCTTACCCTCCTTTTGTGACAGCTGGACTCCCGCCCTACCACTGGCTTTGGATGCTCCAGCCTCTGCCTCACGGGGACGCCGCCTCCACAGATGTGGGCACAGGAGGGCCTCAACCCCAGATCTGAAACCCCAGGTCTAAGCAAACCCAAGGCAAGCGACAGCTGGGGCTCAGAGAGCAAGAAAGGACGGAGCAGTCACACTCCTCCTGCTGAGGCAGGTGCAGGGCCCTGGGGTAGGAGGTTGTGTCTGCTCTGGTCCTGGAGGCCCTGAGCTCCTCGGACTTCTGACTGTGTCCTTGATCCTTCCCACCAGGCCTTCTGGGACCTCCGTTCCAGGACAATGAGGCTCCTCTGTGTCTTCCTCACCGCTCTCTTGATCCTCTTCCAGGTACTGCCCGGTAAATACCAGCCAGGATGCCCTTTCTTATCATTACTTGGTTTTTCCTTCCCTAAGTCAACCATCATCAGAAAGTAAAGCTTGACAGAGCTACTAGTAGGTCACTTCCACACCCAAAAGTAGGCATTGAGTGATTAGAGAATTCTTTCCAAAGCATGTTGTTGCGTCTTCATGACCTTAAACGTCTTATTGGTGGTAAACTTCTCCCTCCTCCCAATTCCCTGGAATAATCTAGATGATTTGTGAACTAAATCAGTTGAATCACTTGGCTGGTATAACCCAGTATGAGACAAACTTCCTTTATTCAGGCCCAGACCGGAGACCTCTTGCCACATGTCACGGTGTGACCTTGAGTTCCACTGGACAAGGCTTCCATCTGACGAGCCTGTGAGAGCTGGGTGGGTTTTGCATGATGGGGAGGTGGGGTGACTGGTGAGGCACATGGGGCAGTGGTTACTGACCCTGCAGTTAACACCCAGGTGTTCCTGTGGCAAGAAGGGTTTATGTGTGTATATATATATATATATATATATATATATATATTTTTTTTTTTTTTTTTGGCTGTGCTGGGTCTTTGTTGCTGCATGGGCTTTTCTCTAGTTTTGGAGAGCGCAGGCTACTCTCCAGTTGCAGGGCACACGTTTCTCATTGCAGGGGCTTCTCACTGTGGAGCCCAGGCTCTGGAGCACAGGCTCACGGTGGTGTCTCAGGGGCTTAGTTGCTCCCACACGTGGGATCTTCTCGAACCAGGTTCATCAGCAACACTGACATCTTACATCAGAACAGAGAGTGAGGGATATGAGGGGGATGTTTGCTATTGGTGTTTAGCTGGGAAAGAAGGGGATCCCAGTCAGATGGTGAGACCCCCAGATTTCCTCATGGGACTTCCATGAGGCTTCATATAAATGTCTTTTCCTTTTCCAGACAGCACTAGGGTGCTCAATTTTGAAAGACCCTGCCATCTTCGGGGTGGAATCTGCCTGAAGCAAGGGATGCCGAGCTGTGAGCCCTTCAGAGGACCCTGCCAGGCATTCACTGTTTGCTGCAAAATAAAGTGGAGCTGATGGAGGCAGCCCAGCTGAGGAACCTGGCGAGAGACCCTGAGCAGGTCTCCTCTTGTGCAAAAAAAAGCAGAAAGTTCTCACATCTACACAATTGAATGTTTTATCATTAAGACTGGTGTTGTTTTCCATGGCAGGGTAGGCAGTGGGAGGGAGACAGTTATTATGCTTTAAATTCTTACCTGGAAAATTCCATGGACAGAGGAACCTGACAGGCTACAGTCCATGGGGTTGCAAAGAGTTCTGCATGACTGAACACAAATGTTGCAACAGTGTTTTCATTCACAGAGCAAATGTGACCCTTAAGCCACTTTGACCTGAGGCTGGAGTCCTGAGAGAGGTGCCATCATTCTGTGTCTTCTTTGTTCACTTGTCTTGTCCAAGGCGTGGCCCCGTCTGCAGTTTGCTGAGTAGGCTGCCTCTCCATACAGGTGTCACTCTCCTCCCTCTGGGGAGGGAGCAGGCCTTGACAGGACCACAGCTTTCTTCAGTTTACAGAGCAGGTTTAGGGTGGGAGGATGGAGACAGGATGCAAGGTGCCCAGGAAGCGGGGACAAAGAGGAAGGACAAAAGACACGAGCATTCTTCCAAAACCTGAACAATCTCACAGGGAAAAAGAGTGTGACTGGCATTGCGGTGATGTGACGAGGACCAGTTCTATAACTGGGTCCCAATCAGTGATGAGTGGGCTTCCCTGGTGGCTCAGATGGTAAAGAATCTGCCTGCTATGCAGATTTCTGGGTTGGACAGAACCCCTGGAGGAGGAGACAGCAATCCACTCTAGTATTCTTGCCTAGGAAATCCCATGGACAGAGGAGCCTGGTGGGCTACAGTTCATGGGGTCAGGAAGAGTCAGACACCACTGAGCAACTAACACTTTCACTTGACTTTCAATCATGAATAATTAAAGAAAATTCAGAACAGGTTAGCAGATGAACAACCAGTGTACTGTTTCTGGCTTCTTTGTTTTGCCTCAGGTTTTATTTTTTTTTAATTCCTCAGCCAAAGTCACATATTTCAAGCCTCAGCATCATCATAAATTATAATAACTGGTAATGAAAGTCACTGTGTTGTTCTTTATAAAAATTATCCTGCTTATTCTTGCAAGTTTTCCCTTTACAGGGTATTTTAAAATCAACTTGGTCAATATAAAAATATTTTTAAATCCTAATTTCTAGATTATCACTAGTGTATGGAAAGTCATGAGCCAATTTATCATTCTTTTAAAATGTATAATAATTTTCACTTGATTCTAATACTTAATCCTTGAGGAAGGAGACCAGTAGAACATCCTGCAGTAATAAAGAATTCAGTATCTAGAGTCAGATTCCTGATTCCAACTTTAATTTCACCACATACAAACTCGAACACCACACTGAATATCTCTAGTCTTATTTTTTCCCCATGGATACCATTAGGGATGATATTAGTATTGGTATAATGTAAGACTAGTTTACTTCTGGTTGTAGGAAGGCCATCATAATCACCTTCAATACGCTTCACTTGGTGGGTTCTGATTAATTGCATAAATGTAGGATGAGTAATCAGCCATCATCTTGAGATGAGAGAGGAAAATACAAGAATTCTTGAGTCAGTCACTCTGAAGACATTTGTTACAGAAAAATGCTTCATTCAGAATAAGGGGGATCATTTCTTATGAGAAGCCCAAGATTTTCTGGGTGAGAAAAAACTGAAATCTCACCCCCAGCTGCTGAGACTTAAGTTAGGGACGGCTCAGCCAAAGCCCGGAGACAGAGGAGAGAAACAGCAGGTTAAGGAAAACCAGGAGGAGGGTGCCTGGATGTCTGTTAGCATCACTGACGCCATCTTGGGCTCATGCAGCTCCTGCTGTCCTTCTGCTGACCCTGCCCAGAACTGGCCTGTGTGGTGAATCACGTCTCTGTCATCAGGGTCTTGTAGTTAATAGATATTGTTTAATAACCATTAGGACCAGGCAGCCTCTATGCTCTGTTAGTCCCCAAACAATGAGGATAACCTTCCCTGATGTATTCCCATGTGACTAGTTACCCTTTCACAAATCTTAGGAAAATAGATTCCTATTTCCAACCCCCCACCCGCATACACCAGGTTAGCAACAAAATAGCCCCAGTGGCTCCTCAGAGGAGCCTCAGAGGAGGAGGAGTCTGGAGTCCTGCTCTGTAAGTAAGGTGCTCCCCAACCTTGGTAAAAAACGGACTTATTGATTATACCCAGCAGCCTCCTCATTTTTTGGTCTCAAGATGCCATCTCAGTTTTGAGCTGTTTTCATTCCTTCTGTCCTTCATCAGGGACACTAAGCCCCTGTCCCAAACTTGTTTTGATTCAGGCTTTGGCTAAGGAGCAAAGCCCTTCGACTTTCACTTACCCTGGAACTATGCTGTGTTTTATAGCACAAGAGTCAAGAACATGAGGCTTTATCGGTCATTAGACATCACCATGGCCTGGACAGGGCCCTGAATCAGCAGGGTCATTCCTAGAGCACAGATAAAGCCCATTGTCAGATGCAGGGGGACCATCTTCTGTACAAACTGAGCCAAGTGACATGCTACAATAGATCTCAGACACCTCTCAGCATCTGAAGAGAAGTGAGTCCTAAACCCTGTGATAGTTTTCCTTCTCAAAGTCCCATTCGGTTAAGTGCAGGAGTGACTATTGGAAAAATAAAAGATTGTATCTTGACTGTACTTGTGCCTGAGTTGAAGTAGTGGATGGTACTAACTCCATGAAAGCAAATGGGAAAACGTCATCTGAACTATTCACAGGTTCCCATAGAGTAAGTGCTCCATCAATTTTAATCATTCTTTTAGATTTTTATTTTTTTGATGTGGACCATTTTAAAATCTTTATTGAATTTGTTACCCTATTGCTTCTGCTTTATGTTTTGTCTTTCTGACCACAAGGCATGTGGGATCTTGGCTCCCCAATCAAGGTTGGAACTCACATCACCTGCACTGGAAGGGCAAGTCTTAACCACTGGACTGCCAGGGACATCCCATCTATTCATTCTTATTTTTACTGTCATCATCATTGTTGTTCTCTTCTGGTCCTGCACCCATTAAGAGCTAACAAAAGAAACCCCTCCAGCTTTGCCTGGAACATTGTTAATCGTTGCTCCTGTTCATGTCACGTGGTTTCGAAGTCCAGCGAATATTTTAGTTAGTACTCAGATCAGAATTGAACACTCTCTTCCACATGCAGTCGCCCTGATTGGACCTATAAAAGAAGCTTTGGGTCGCTTTTTATTCAACCCGCTGAAGTGCTGTTTGTTTTCTCCTTTCCAGGAACTTGTGAGGAGTCTCTTCTGAACCAGCCTTGAAGCTGTCTTACCTCCTCATCTTTGTTGTCTTCTTTTCTCAAGTGATCCCAGGGTAAATGGTCTCTGGCATTTCCCTGTCATATCTGAGTTCAATTTCGTTTCTCCAACCTGCTCCACTTTCAGAGAGATACCCTGGTGTCCCCAAAGCACCTCAGGGATGCTAATCTGGGAAGAGTAGAAAAGGGAAGTTTCCCAGCCGGGTTTGCAGAAGGCCATCTGCCCTGGAGGCATAGAGAAGAAACCCTGAAATCAATGGGAAAGAATGGAAACAAACCATCATCTGCTTTCTTTAAAGTCTAATATGATGACATAGTCATAACATACATAGTCTCCTTTTTTAAACCTTCCACCTACTGACGTGTGTCTGAGCTGATAGCAGTACCTAAAGTTTACCATTTGCCTCATTCCAGAGGCATTTTGTTCCTGGCTGCAGAGCACATGAAAAAGAGGAAGCTTAGAGGTATTTTTTAGGAGATAATTCATATAGGTAGAACCACGGCATTTTGGGAAAAAACACAGATGTATATTCTGCCCCATATCTTGAGCAAGCGGTGGCAGGGATGAGAAAAGAAGGGGAGGTGGGGTCTGAGCCCCTGTGTGATTGCTCCTCGCATCACAGAAGTGCTGAATGTCATGGGACAGCTCAGAGGGCAGTAAGATCACTTGGATGTGTGGGAGGAGAGTGGCTGGTGTGGCTGAGAGGGGCTGGAGGGTCCCTGAGAGCCAGCACCTTGCCTCCTGCAGGGAGTCTTGTCTTTTTGCCGCCATGTTGAGCTTGGTGCCCAGCACCCTTCATCCTCTGTCTCCCCTCACTCACTTCCTCCAATCATCACATCACACCATGTGGTCGCTCAGTCGTGTCCGACTCTTTGTGACCCCATGGTCTGGCCAGGCTCCTCTGTCCATGGGGTTCTCCAGGCAAGAATAATGGAGCGGGTAGCCATGCCCTCCTCCATGGGATCTTCCTGACGCAGGGATCTATCCCAGATCTCCCACATTGCAGGCAGATTCTGGACCACCTGAGCCACCTAATGTAAATACACTCATCTGACCAATCATTCCTTTCCTAGGTCTCACTGCCCAGGGCTCCTCGTGCTTCCCAGGGTGTTAGCTCACAAAACCTGACAGATAATGAGCTAAGCGAGCAGGGGCTGGATGGATGCAGTAGCTCCCCCGATGCCCACCCCCAGACCCTGTCCTTTGTCTGCTTCTGGTCAACAAGCTGATCTCTGCTGTGGGCCCACTGGGCACAGTCATCGATTCTGTGGCCTCACTCAGATGAGTGACCCCAAGTCAGTTTCCTCACTGGGCTAACTTTCAATCAGAGAGAAGGGGGTGTAGATTCCCTTCCTCCACTGGGCTCTGAGGGGATGTCCTGGGTAAGAATGAAGACAGAGCTGCAGAACTCCTCATGTGAGATTTTTGGCACAGCGCTAGGACATCCATGGGTCCCAGCAATGGGCAGTCCAGAGGTCAGAGCTCCTGGGTCACAGCTGCCATGATGAAGCCCAGCATGGCATGGGTGGGCATCAGGACAGCCTCCAGGATGTGGCACAGAGCTGCAGGTGTGAGGACCCGTGATGAGCAAGCTCTCTGCTGGAAGCCAAGTGCTAGCACGTTCCCTCCAGCCTGTGGGTAGAATGAGCAGTTCAAGAAAGTGGAAACAAGGTTGATGTCCATGAGTGGGCAGAGTGGGGAGTGTGACCCTGCCACCAGCCCTGGCATTGACCCCACAGGGCGTTGACCCCCCAGGCCAAAGCCAATGAGAGCCAGCCCTCTGACCACTCAACCTGGGCTCCAAAGCTGGTGACCTCTACTAATGACCCAGAGTGGACAGGCTGGACTTAGAGGGTCCTTGGGGGGCCTTGCTTATCTCCCCCACCTCCTAAGAGGCAGGAAAAGCAACTTTTTTTTTTTTTTTTTTTTTTTTTAATTTTTGGCTTTGCTGCTGGGTCTTTGCTGCTGAACCTGAGCTTTCTCTAGTTGCGGTGACTGGGGGCTCCTCTCTAGTTGTGGTCCTCAGGCTTCTCATTGCAGTGGCTTCCCTTGTTGCGGGTCCTGGACTCTAGATCGCAGGCTCAGCCATTTGGCACATGGGGTTAGGTGCCAAGGCATGTGGGATCTTCCAGGACCAGGGATCAAACCCGTGTCCCCTGCACTGGCAGGAGGACTCCCAGCCACTGGACCACCAGAGAAGTCCCAAACCAACCTTAGTCCTGGTTTGGAGCCAGGCAGGCTATTCCTTTTCTCTTTTAGAAACCTCTCTCCCCTCAGCTGGTGCCCTGATCATTCTAGGTCCTTGGCTTCAGGGTCTTAATGTTTAGATCTTTAATCTTAATTGTAAGACTTATCTGAGAAACCCTGAAAGCAGGGGTATGTTCTTAGCCTGGGAATGGTGAGTGACCTTCAGAGTATTGCTGACACTCTTCAACTGTGTGGGGCATATGTGTGAGTATGTTCACAGATTTTAGTAAATATCTGAGGGCTGTGCTACCATCTTGTCTTCAGTGGGATCCCTTGCCAGGAAGATGAAAACACAAACTAACAAAATTTTAATGTGCTGTTTCCAAAAGACATCTGATAACCCCACAATGGTGCATTTCAGAGGGCACAATAACAGGCTGTAAATGTCAGCCCAAGAGAGCTGTTTACACTCTCTGATCCTAGTTTCCAAATTACAGCATAAAATTTCTATTCACAACAAATTTGAAATTCAGCCTTTCTCCTACTGAACAAGCAAGTATAATAGGAGGGACAAAGTGAGGGAAAAGAGGTGCATAAGACAGAATACTTTCCTGGCAGTGTATTTTGGGGATTCCTGGTTGAACTGAATTATTTCTTCCCCGGATCGTGATCTCAAGACTTTCTTCCAAAAACAGACATTTTTGTTCTTTCTTTAGGTTGTAGAATGCTTAATTTGTGTGACTCTCACACAAGTGTGTGCCTGGGAAGAAAATAAATTGTCTTCATCACATGGTAAACACTTCTGCTGTATGATGGACTCATGTTTGATGGAACTTCCTGAATTAAGTAAACTGAGGAATTCACATTTAATGGATCATCCCTGAATTACATTGGAAAGCTGAAGCCTCATTCTATCGTTTTCTTTATTCATCGACTATTCTGTCAACATCTATTGAACACCTACTGTGTGCTAGAAACTGTACTGGTAGCTGAGGCCATGGAACCAAAGTCTCTTCTCTTACTCAAGTTGGGTGAATGAAGGATGTCTTCCCAGTGAAGGCCATGTGTGAGCTGAGACTATAAAAAAGAAAGTACAAATCAGGCAGGGAAAGTCAGAGGACAAGTAGCTTAAGTGTGTTTCAGTGTGAGGAGAACACAATACGCCAGAAAGACGACTGACACTGTGTCAGGGGTTAGTTTGAGAACCAGGCTGAGATATGATGAAACTCGAGAAAGTATGGCCAACCGGTGAAGGACCTGAGACACTAGAGAATTTGTCCTTCATCCTTTTAACAGAGAAACACTGAAAATTTTACATGGAGGTGTGACGAGGGATGGGAACATGGAGAGACTGGGAACTCAGAGGCCACTGAGATTATCAGCAGTGACCACAGCTGCTTCAGAAAGCAGTTTGCTGTCTCTTGTGACGTTAAGCACATGTTGACCATGTGGAAACCCATATGCCAATGGAAACACAGATATCCTTCCACAAAGGGACACAAAACCTCGGTGACTTTTCATACTATAACACACACACACACACACACTCAAAGCTCTTTCCCTCAGTCCATACATTTGTAGACATATATTAACAGGTTGGCTTTCCTGGGGCTCAGTGCTAAAGACTCTGCCTGCCAATGCAGGAGACACAGGAGATGTGGGCTTGATCCCTGGGTCAGAAAGATCTCCTGAAAAAGGAAAGGACAACCCACTCCAGTATCCTTGCCTGGAAAATCGCATGGACTCAGTCCATGGGGTCACAGAAGAGTCAGACATGATTTAGCAACTAAACCCCACCACCAACAAATGAGGTTGTGGAGAACATCCATTTCAACAGTCACAGGAGCAGAGACTGAGACCTAGGAAAGGCAAGGCCTGTCCAGAGTTAATCAGCTAACGAGTGGTGTGACCAGACTTCCAACTGAAATCTTCCCATCCAGTTCATGACCTCATGCACTCAGAAAGACCCCACAGGACCCGAGTGAACAGTGGCTCTTTTTTAACAGGACTCACCTGTGGGGAGTGTCTGCTGCTGCTGTGGATACTCCGATGCTGAAACTAGACGATGCAGCAGTGTTTCTTCTGACTCTTGCATTCTCCAGGCAGGATGACACACCAGGGGTGTTCTGATACTTGCAGGCACCACCCATTTTCTCACATTCAAGGTTTTTCTTTTTTGCTTTCCCTATAAAGGAAGGGGAGGTGAAAAAGAAACAAATAAATAAGGCATGTGTAACTAAAGCTACCAGAATTCATCTTATATAGCAAGGAACTCCAAATTACAGTCCACAGGGACACAACTGGCACTCTCCTTGGTTTGGTGTGACCTACAAGCTTAGAATGGTTTTCCGCATTTTTTTAAAATAATACTAAAAACTGAGAAGGGGCCTTAAATTGTTCTAAAGGAAGGTGATCACACTGATTCATTTAAACAGGGTCTATGGGGCTTCCCAGAGGCTTCCCTGATGGCTAAGCTGGTAAAGAATATGCCTACCACTGCAGGAGACATAGGAGATGAAGGTTCGATCCCTGGGTCAGAAAGATCCCATGGAGAAGCAAATGGCAACCCACTCCAGGATCCTTGCCTGGAGAATCTCATGGACAGAGGAGCCTGCTGGGCGACAGTCCATGGGGTCACAAAGAGTGGACCACAACCGACTGACTGAACAATTGGACCTGCTTGTTTAATGAATTCTGAGCAGAAATGCCATTTCCCTTCAGGGCTGGGGCCCTTAATCGCCAGCACGACAGTCCTTAGAGCAATCTGCTCGGACGCAGGACCAGCATCACCCACGGTGGTGGCTGATCCTCGGGAATGGGGGGACTGATCAGAGCACACAGGCCCTCCTGGGTTGGCGTCATTTGAGCAAGAATTAAGTTTGGATTTTTTAAGATGCTAAGATCTGGAGGTGCTCTCACCACAGCACAGCCTGGAGCATGCTGTATCCTGAGGAGGGCTGCAGGGAAAATGTGAGACACCCAGTTTAGCTTGGATTGCAGGTGAGCAATACATAACCTTGTAGGATAAGTATGTCCCAAGTGATGCACAAGTCACACTTGAGCTAAAGTATTTGTTGAATTTATGTAATTCAGTAAGTACATTAGTTTTCTGGGATTGTTGAATATTAAATAAAACAAGGTCTTTGGAGTCAAACCCACTTGGGCTTGAGTTAAAGTGCTCCTTACATTCAATCTGCACTCCTTTGAATAAATTACTTCATTTCTTAATCCAATCTTGTAAAATGGCCTACCCCATAAATATTGCTATGAGGAATATATTTGGGATAAGACATTAAAAGTTTCATTGTTTTAGTTAAAGAGGAAGTTCAGTTCAGGCGCTCAGTCGTGTCTGACTCTTTGTGACCCCATGAATCGCAACACGCCAGCCCTCCTTGTCCATCACCAACTCCCAGAGTTCACTCAAACTCATGTCCATCGAGTCGGTGATGCCATCCAGCCATCTCATCCTCTGTCATTCCCTTCTCGCCCTGCCCCCAATCCCTCCCAGCATCAAGGTCTTTTCCAATGAGTCAGCTCTTTGCATTAGGTGGCCAAAGTATTGGAGCTTCAGCTTCAGTATCAGTCCTTCCAATGAACACCCAGGACTGATCTCCTTTAGGATGGACTGGTTGGATCTCCTTGCAGTCCAAGGGACTCTCAAGAGTCTTCTCCAACACCACAGTTCAAAAGCATCAATTCTTTGGCACTCAGCTTTCTTCACAGTCCAACTCTCACATCCATACATGACCACTGGAAAAATCATAGCCTTGACTAGATGGACCTTTGTTGGCAAAGTAATATCTCTGCTTTTCAATATACTATCTAGGTTGGTCATAAGTTTCCTTCCAAGAAGTGAGCGTCTTTTAATTTCATGGCTGCAGCCACCATCTGCAGTGATTTTGAAGCCCCCAAAAATAAAGTCTGGCACTGTTTCCACTGTTTCCCCATCTATTTGCCATGAAGTGATGGGACCAGATACCATGATCTTAGTTTTCTGAATGTTGAGTTTTAAGCCACTTTTTCACTCTCCACTCACTTTCATCAAGAGGCTTTTTAGTTCCTCTTCACTTTCTGCCATAAAGGATGGTGTCATCTGCATATCTGAGGTTATTGATATTTCTCCCGGCAATCTTGATTCCAGCTTGTGCTTCTTCCAGCCCAGCATTTCTCATGATGTACTCTGCATATAAGTTAAATAAGCAGGGTGACAATAGACAGCCTTGACATACTCTTTTTCCTATTTGGAACCATTCTGTTGTTCCATGTCCAGTTCTAACTGTTGCTTCCTGACCTGCATACAGGTTTCTCAAAGGCCAGGTCACATGGTCTGGTATTCCCATCTCTTTCAGAATTTTCCACAGTTTATTGTGATCCACACAGTCAAAGGCTTTGGCATAGTCAAAAAAGCAGAAATAGATGTTTTTCTGGAACTCTCTTGCTTTTTCAATGATCCAGAGGATGTTGGCAATTTGATCTCTGGTTCCTCTGCCTTTTCTAAAACCAGCTTGAACATCTGGAAGTTCATGGTTCATGTACTGCTGAAGCCTGGCTTGGAGAATTTTGAGCATTACTTTACTGGCGTGTGAGATGAGTGCAATTGTGTGTTCGTTTGAGCATTCTTTGGCATTGCCTTTCTTTGGGATTGGAAGTGGTCAACATGATTTACTATTATTATTAGTGTTACTGTTAGTCACATGGAAATGATTTGTAAGCCATAAAGTCCCCTGTAAATGTTTTCTATCACCATTACAATTTATGGGTTTACCACCAACTAGTTAAGGGCAATCATGGGAGGCTATTTTTCACTTCTTTAAGCTTCTCTTTCATTATTTGTAAAATGGAGCATGTCGCATATGCTATGCTTCTCTCAGATTTGATATTATTCCATTTAGCACATCACTGGATGATGAATCAACTTGACCTTCCCTACTCTAGGCTCCAAGGTCATCCACCATATCACCTGACCAGTTGCATCTGCCACTTACCCGATGTTGTCTGGATAAGACACACAAGTAAGAGGAAGAGAAGGTACAGTAGCTTCATGATGGGAAAGGAGTTTTGGAATTCCAAGTAGAACCAGTGTCTGGTGGCACACCTGAATCGGGGCAGGCGATCTGGGAGAGAGTTTGAAAATTTCAGCTGGAAAGAAAGTGCTTTTATCCTAGCAGAGATGTTCAGCTGGGCCTGGGCCTAATTTGAGGATGTTTCATCTATGGACACATGGTCCAAGTGTTTGCCTGTCATAAAGGAAGAGGTTTGCAGGAAGTCAGGGTTTCCACATTGATTCTCACTTCTGCTTATGGCTCTGAGGTTTGGTGCATTTTTTGGAGAAAAATCATTAAACATTGAATTCTGTTAGAAAATTATTCATTTCTTTTTTTCACCTTTATTTCATGTCTCTGCATCTGTCCATTTCTCCTTTCAGAATAAACACCCTTAATCCATGGGTCGCAAAGAGTTAGACACGACGGATTTACTCAACAACAACAACTCATCACACATACACATTTTACAATCGAAAAATGAGAAGGAGTTTTGGAAATTAAAATGATATTTTGTCTCTCTCAATTTTTTTTTTTTTTTTGCTACCATTTACAGAGAGAATTGATCCATCCTAAGCAAGCTCTTGCATAGACCACAATCAGGTGAGGCTTTATGGGCTAGAGTATTTCTTAATACAGATAATTCATCAATGTATTCCTGAGTGAAAAGCACCAAAGGATACCAGATAAGGGGCTTCCTAGGTGCCCTAGTGACAAAGAGCCCACCTGCCAATGCAGGAGATGCAGTTTTGATCCCTGGGTCGGGAAGATGCCCTGGAGAAGGGAATGGCAACCCACTCTGGTATGTTTGCCTGGAGAATCCCATGGACAGAGGAGCCTGGTGGGCGACAGTCCATGGGGTCACAAAGAGTTGGACGTAACTGAAGTGACTTAGCACACACACATACCAGGTAAATCATTGATATTTTTTGCATATCTTCCTTCTCTCCACTTGGTTTTGCTTTACAGTGTTCATATCTCTCTTTTTCTTTATATGTAAGTCTGCAAAGTAACAAGTCCTGTTTTATTATCTTACAGTCTCAGCACCTAGAACAGTGGCTGGCATAGAGCAGGTAGTCAAACATTTGTTTCTATGAATAGGTACTAGTGTGGAAAAGTCAACAAATAAGTGAATAAATAAATGGATGAATGGAGGGAATGAGGGAGGAAAGGAGAAAAGAAAGGAAGGCTTGGGCATAATCCTTAGGGTTTTGAAGGTCTGGAGAGAGCCCATTAAGTTGCTTTATCCCAAAGTGTTCCCGAGCACAAGCACCCACTCACCCATTCCCAACATAACAGGTCAAAGCAGGTCATAATACGTCATGGTCTCTAGCCTTCACTCACCACCTCTCTTCCATCTTACCTGAACTATATGTTCTGACGTTTTTCTCTCTGTCCTGAGGCAACTTAGCAATAAAATGTTTTCACTTTTAATCTTTTGATCAGCATTTGAATCTTTCACTAAGTGGAAATCTATTTTAGTTTAGTGACATCAACCTAAAAACAGAGCAAGTGTTTGTAGCAAGCTGTTTAAATAAGTCTTACTTAATTCTACAGAATAGCTGTGAGGGTTTTACTTCCTTGGCCCCAGCAACAGTACTTTTACAATAATAGAAAAGAAAGTATAGACTACAGGCATTGGCCGCATTTCTCTCTTGTACTTTTATACTGAAAGTGATCCTTTACACTGACTCCCTAATTGTTACCCATCTATTCCCACCCCTTCTTCAACTACAGATGTCTCTCTCTCTCTCCTGGAAACCTACCTTGCAGTTGGCTCCTCTGCCCTTCTCAGGTGGACTGTGGCAGAGACACCTGGGAGCCCCTGTGCATGGCTACATGATAAGAGGCCGGGTCAACAAAGGGCGGAGGAAGGGGTGAATGAGGTCACACAGGATGCCTCCTGATCCCCGTTGGCAGGAGTCATCCTGGCGGAGCGGTGGGGGACAGCCAGACTCGATGGCATTGTTGACACCAAAATGTTGGTTTTCTCTGCCCACTGGAGCCAAATAAAATTTGCAGAGACAGAGTTTGGGGCAAACAGAAAGATGGCTTTAACCCTTAAGCCGGCAGAAGGGAGAACACAATAGGTTCCTGCCTCAAGGAGACTGTCTCCCCTCCATCGGGAATCCAGGGGATCAAACAGGCGGGGCTCACAGTCAGGGTTTGGAGATACGGGATAAAAGGTGTAGGGGTCCTGAATTCTCTCTTTTTGCACTGTTTGGAAACAGTCAATAGACTAGTGTCAGGTAGCTAGGTATTTGGGTCTGGCACTTGGTCCAGGTTGTTGAATCCATTGTCCTTTGGGGATTTCCTGGTGACTTTCTTCCTGTAATTCAAAAGGGGGAAAGCAAACCACTATAGGGGTGGCTTCCAAAAAGAGTGCATCATAAACTTAAGCATCAACAAGAGGTTAAAATAGAGCAAAGAGAGGAACCAAACTACAAGGGGAGGTTTATGATGCCATAAAGTTAAGTACCAGGACGTGGCTAGAATAAGTTAAAGAATCCTAAATGCAGAGTGTGGCTTCTGCAGAGTTAGAGGGCAACAGGTAGAGATGTAGTTTGCATAATAGGTTAGTCTTCTGAAAAGAAGAAACTTAGTTATCAATGCAGACTGTTGATTGTTAGCAAAGTAATGCTCAAAATCCTCCAAGCTAGGCTTCAACAGTACATGAACTGAGAGCTTCCATATGTACAAGCTAGATTTAGAAAAGGCAGAGGAACCAGAGATCAAATTGCTGGCATCTGTTGGACCATAGAATAAGCAAGACATTTCCAGAAAACATCTACTTCTGCTTCATTGACTATGCTAAAGCCTTTGACTGTGTGGATCACAATAAACTGTGGAAAATTCTGAAGGAGATGGACCACCTGACCTGCCTCCTGCAAAACCTGTATGCAGCTCAAGAAGCAACACTTAGAACCAGACATGGAAAAACAGATTGGTTCCAACTGGGAAAGTAGTAAGTCAAGGCTGTATATTGTCACCCTGCTTATTTAACTTCTGTGCAGAGTTCATCATGCAAAATGCCAGACTGGATGAAACACAAGCTGGATCAGGATTGCTGGGAGAAATATCAATAAGCTCAGATTGCAGATGATACCACCTTATGGCAGAAAGTGAAGAGGAACTAAAGAGCCTCTTGATGAAGGTGAAAGTGGAGAGTGGAAAAAGCTGACTTAAAACTTGACATTCAAAAAACTAAGATCATGGCCTATGATACCATCATTTCATGGCAAATAGATGGGGAAACAGTGGAAGCAATAGATGACTTTATTTTTTAGGCTCCAAAATCACTGCAGATGGTGATTGCAGCCATGAAATTAAAAGACGCATGCTCCTTGTAAGAAAAGCTATGACCAACCTAGACAGCTTATTAAAAAGCAGAGACATTACTTTGCCAACAAATGTCCATCTAGTCAAAGCTATGGTTTTTCCAGTAGTCATGTATGGATGTGAGAGTTGGACTATAAAGAAAGCTGAGCACTGAAGGATTGATGCCATTGAACTGTGGTGTTGGAGAAGACTCTTGAGAGTCCCTTAGACTGCAAGGAGATCCAATCAGTCCATCCTAAAGGAAATCAGTCCTGAATATTCATTGGAAGGACTGATGCTGAAGCTGAAACTCCAATACTTTGGCCACCTGATGGGAAGAAGTAACTCATTTGAAAAGACCCTGATGCTGGAAAAGATTGAAGGTGGGAGGAGAAGGGGATGACAGAGGATGAGATGGTTGGATGGCATCACTGACTTGATGGACATGAGTTTGAGTAACCTCCGGGAGTTGTTGATGGACAGGGAGGCCTGGCATGCTGCAGTCCTTGGGGTGGCAAAGACTCAGATATGACTGGGCAACTGAACTGAACTGTAGCATATGAGATCTTAGTTCCCTGACCAGGGATGAACCCATGCCCCTTGCATTGGCAGCTGGAGTTTTAACCACTGGACCACCAGGGAAGTCCCTGCTTTTAGTTTTTGTAGCTGCACTAGATGGGGGCAAGAGGTAGAGACAGGGTTTGGGTCTCACCCTGAGTAAGCATGAGAAATGAGACCCAGGACCCAGGTGGAAAGGCTGGCCTTGGACCAGAGCATGAGCCCATTTGGCTCAAGAGTCACATGGGAAAGCCATCATCTTCCCGGTGCTGAAATGACACGAGCATTCCTCCCATGCAGGAGTCCAACATGACACCCAGAAATGTTATGGCAATAAAACATCAACAGATACAAGAATGAAACTTAAAATT
The DNA here is from genome assembly GCF_027580195.1 of Bos mutus. Taxonomy (NCBI): domain Eukaryota; kingdom Metazoa; phylum Chordata; class Mammalia; order Artiodactyla; family Bovidae; genus Bos; species Bos mutus. The sequence continues at coordinate 31,653 of NW_027219985.1, forward strand.
AAGTAGAAATTTAAAAACTGATAAAATTTAAATCCCAACAAACCAATATGATGATAAAAGTCATGTCTGAATTTAATATAAACGTCCCTATTCTCCAGGCAAAACACACACTTTCCAGGCAGATCAAAGTGACCCCACGGACTGCAGCAGCCTACCAGGCTCCTCTGTCCATGATAGGCAAGAGTAAAACTCTGAAAAACACTTAATGGCAGATAAAAAATAAACTAAAAATAAAGGATAAAGGGATACAAGATATATGAGGTGTAAGACTGAGTCCCAAATACAACCTTCGAGATGAAGAAGAGTTGGCAGATGCACCATGGGCATTTCTGTGAAAAAAGAAATATAAAGTTGAGTAAAATGTTGACAGCTGTTATCATTTTTTTCCTCCATTAAACACACACAGGTTTGTCTCTTTTGAGCTGCTAATTTTAGGCTCAAGGCATGATTTTAAGCTACTGCTGTATTGATTTCCTGTTGCAGCTGTAGCAAATTGCCACAAGCTACGTGGCTTAAAGGAACACATACTTGTTATTGTGGTTCTGAGGATCCAAAGTCCCAAATGGGTCTCATTGGCTTCAAATCACTGTGTCAGCAGGATGCCGTTCCTTCTGGAGGCTTCCTTCCTTCTCACGCTTAGAAGCTGCCTGCCCTCCTTGGCTTATGGCCTCTGCACATCAGTGTGAGCTGATGAGAGGCTGGTTTAGCCTCTCAGCATGCATCTCTGACACTGGTCTGCATCCCTCCTCCACTTCTAAGGCTCCTTGTAATGAGATGGCATTGGGCACAGCCAGATACTCCACGTCATTTCCCTATCTTAAGGCTGAATGATTAGGTACCTTAATTCCACCTGTGCTGTAATTCTCACTTGTCATGTGTCTGCCCTTTCAGGCTACTGAAACAGAAACACCATAGGCCAGGTGGCTCTTTTTTTGCACTTTGTTTTTTAACTGAAGGATGATTGCTTTACAGAATTTTCGTGGTTTTCTGTCATACATCAACAAGAATCATCCATGGGTTCACCCATGCCCCCTCCCTCCCGAAACTTCATCCCATCTCCTTCCCCATCCCACCCTTCTAGCTGGTCTCAGAGCCCCTGTTTGAGTTCCCTGAGTCACACAGCAAATTCCTGCTGGCTATCTATTTTACATGTGGTATTGTAATAGGTGGCTTACTAACAACAGACCCTTACTTCTCAGTTTTGGAGGCTGGAGCTCCACGATCAAGACAGAGCAGGTGGCTGGTGGACGGTGGTCGTCTCCCTGTGTCCTCAGAGGGCACAAGGGGTGAGCCATCTCTCTGGGGTCTCTTTCATAAAGGCCCTCATTCCACCCAGGAGGGTCCCACCCTCATGACCAAATCACCTCCCAAAGGCCCTGTCTCCTAACACCATCCCCTTGGTGACCTCAGCTTGCACTGAGGGAAGAGTTAGTACAAAGACCAGAGAGCTGCTCACACATACAGTGTGCACCAGCAAGGCTCTTGGTTTAACTAGCAAACCCTCTGAAGAAACTGCAAGCAGGCTGAGGTCAGCATGCTCACCCTGCCCCCCTGGTCTCTGTGTTCTGTGCTGTGTTGTCTTCATTGAATTGTGCTTTCCACAGGACTTGTTTTTCCATAGCATCTAGTTGCATCATATCATGTACACACAGAGAGACATGCTTTGTCCATGTCAACTCTGTCATTCAGTTGATGACAATTTGTGAAGCAATGTCTCGTCTCAATGCCCAGCACTTACAGGAATAGGACAATCCATGCCTATAGAGATCTTATAGCCCAAAAGGGAATCAGAAGTGTATCCACGTGCGCACAAGGCAGGAGTAAGAAGCACAAACCAAATGGAAGTGAGGGCTGCAGGGGACAGAGGAGGGGGGTTTCCTCCTGGAGCGAGGGGGGGGGCTTTCCTATGGGACTGGTGTGCTGGTGATTCTGGACCCCTGGGGTGCATGTTTGAGGGGAGACGTGGGGCAGGACAGGGTGCCCTGGGCTGGGAAGCAGGAAGGACAGCAGACAGAGGGGCTGGGGAAGGTCAGGCCCCCAAGGAACAGGGGGTCACACCCCTGGGAGCACAGAGCACCCCACCACGATTCCCCGATGGTTGCGTGGGGAGCTCAGAGAGCATCCTCAGGGATTTCAGAATTCACCTGGGATCAGACACCACACAACAACCTCAATGACCAGTGGGCAAGATTCTTTAACTTTGAACAAAATTTATTCTGGTTTAAATTTTAGACGTTCTGTCGAAGGGCGCAGTTTCTGTCTCCGCATAGTCCCGGCCGCATCTTCGCCTTCTTTTACCACGACCTGCAGCATTTTACTGGGGCCCGAAACAGGTGCCAATCTGTCTCATGCGTCCAGGGCACCTGATCGGCACACAGATGCCTCTATTCCTACGGCAGCTTAGAGGATTTCTTATTCCTTGAGTAAATCCTAAAAAGAGAAGGAAGAGGGAAAAACGTGTCAGCAGGAAAGCGGCATCTCGAGAAGGCCAGCTGTGTCCCCTCTGAGCGAGGCCCTGGGGCTTTCTGTGCTGAGATGCGGACACGGCCTCGTGACAACAAGATGTGAGTCCAGGACCCCGTGGACCAGCTTCCAGACAGACACTGACCCTGCCCAGGCTCTGGTGGACCCTCACGTTTCCAGAACCACAGGCTGAGGGACTGGGGTGTGAGGACCCTGGTTGTGTGCGGGGTCAGCTCCACCATGAGGGCAAAGACTGGGAAGCTCTGCTACATCCACCTTCCCGCCAGGAGTCAGAAGCGGCCCACGGGTTCTATTTTCACTGTTTAGTTTTCCAACTCATGGAGTCAGTCAAGTAGTGGAGCTGAGATAGGAGGAAAAGATGCAGCTGAAAGTGTAAGAACTGTTTAAAGAGAACTTACTCTCAAAGTAACTTACAGCTGACAGTGACAATGGTTCAGAAAAAAAAAGTTTTGTATCATCGTCTCTACTGACTCAGAACGCTCTCAGCGCTGGTGCGAGTCAGCCCCTCTCCTCCTCCCTTTGTGGTTTCCTCCCGACCAGAGGCCTTCCCGTCTTCCTCACATGCCTTTTTCCTCTTGACCACAAGGCACCTCTGGTCCCTCTCTAGTTCCCCGTCCAGGGATTGAACCCAGGCCCCGGGCACTGAGAGGCCACATTCCTTACACCCCTGTCCTCTCTCCCTGCCACTGTGCTAAGAGTTGGGTTACAGTCATAAACAACACTGATCAGACTAGGCCTTTTCAACTTGATTTTGACATCTAATCAGTTGTCTCAGGTCTCAGTCTCCGCAGCCTCTCCCTCCCTCCCTCCCTCCTTCCTCCCTACATATTTTCATCCTATTTCAGGAAATATCAAGGGTAAGATGAAAATCAGACAGCCGATCCTGCACACTGCTTTGGATGTGCTGCCTCCCAGCTGTGGAGCGAGGGTCACATAGTCAGCGACGTGTCCTGGAGGACCTTCCTGCTGAGGAGACTCAGCACGGAGCATCCCAAAGGGAGCTCCTGAAGCCCAGGCTCGGCCTGACTCTCCTCTGGACTTGTCTGGTCACCCAGAGCCACCACCCTTCAAATATAAAGATTTATAAAGTGACATTCTGTGCTTCTGTCATGGGACAAAATCAAATTTCTTGCTTTTATGAAAAAGAAAAAAAGGAGAGTCACTTAACAGAGGCATCTTTTGTTTCCTCCTCATGAAACCAATGAGGAGACAGGCTCAGAAGCTTTGACTCACTAGAGTGGCTTAGAAACAACCAGGAATTTTGCAGGGCAGTTCTCAGCCCCCTCTTGCTACTGAGGACTCAGTGCTGGCTTCTCAGAAGCATCAAATATGGTGGGTTTAGTCTGACCACGTGTAGATGGGGGTAGCAGGACAGAAGGAGGTAGAAACAGGAGAGAGAGCCCACGGCTCCCCCCGGGGCTGCCATGAGCTCACCTGACCCAGCAGACAGGACCAGGAAGAGGAGCGCGAGGAGCAGGTGATGGAGCCTCATGCTGGTGTCCCGAGCTCTGCGGCTGACAATGGAGAAGAGGCTGCGCTTGCCGCTTTATAAAGGTCCCAGGTTCCGGGAGGAATTCTGCACTGGCTGTGGATTTGGTTATTAGGAACTGGTTAACTGAGCCTCTTCCCTGTGTGTCATGGGAGTGGCCTTTATAGCACAAAGCAGGGGCAGTCACTTGTATGCTAATGAGGCTGTGGAAACCCCAGGAAAAGCTTTCCTGCTGCCCTTTTAACCACAAACTTCTCCTTGGCAGTCAGTTCAGCTGATGGGCAGGGGTGTGGCAAGCGGCACAGACTTGCCTGTTTCCCCTGGCAGGGGCACAGACTTCTTGTTGAATCTTCGCTTACCCGCTCCCCAGCCCCACCCTCGCCCTTCAAAGGCTTTAAAACTGCCCACTGTTTTCCTGTGCAGAAGGAAATGGCACCCCACTCCAGTACTCTTGCCTGGAAAATTCCATGGATGGAGGAGGCTGGTGGGCTACAGTTCATGGGGTTGCAGAGAGTCAGACATGACTGGGAGACTTCACTTTCTTTATTTCTATAGTTCCTTTTGGGCTTGAAGAAGCACAAGCTGGAATCAAGATTGCAGGGAAAATATCAATAACCTCAAATATGCAGATGACACCACCCTTAGGGCAGAAAGTGAAGAGGAACTAAAAAGCCTCTTAATGAAAGTGAAAGAGGAGAGTGAAAAAGTTGGCTTAAAGCTCAACATTCAGAAAACTAAGATCATGGCATCCGGTCCCATCACTTCATGGAAGATAGATGGGGAAACAGTGGAAACAGTGTCAGACTTTATTTTTGGGGCTCCAAAATCACAGCAGATGGTGATTGCAGCTGTGAAATTAAAAGATGCTTATTCCTTGAAAGGAAAGTTATGACCAACCTAGATAGCATTTGAAAAGCAGAGATATTACTTTGCCAACAAAGGTCCATCTAGTCAAGGCTATGGTTTTTCCAGTGGTCATGTATGGATGTGAGAGTTGGACTGTGAAGAAAGCTGAGTGCCAAAGAATTGATGCTTTTGAACTGTGGTGTTGGAGAAGACTCTTGAGAGTCCCTTGGACTGCAAGGAGATCCAACCAGTCCATCCTAAAGGAGATCACCCCTGGGTGTTTTTTGGAAGGACTGATGCTGAGGCTGAAACTCCAATCCTTTGGCCATGTCATGTGAAGAGTTGATTCATTGAAAAGACCCTGATGCTGGGAGGGATTGGGGGCAGGAGAAGGGGACGACAGAGGATGAGATGGCTGGATGGCCTCACTGACTCGATGGACATGAGTTTGAGTGAACTCTGGGAGTTGGTGATGGACAGGGAGGCCTGGCATGTTGCAATTCATGGGGTCGCAAAGAGTGGACAGACTGACTGAGCGACTCAACTGAACTGAACTGATAGTTCCTTTTGGAGAAGGAAATGGCAACCTGCTCCAGTGTTCTTGCCTGGTGAGTCCCATGGACTGAGGGGCCTGGTGGGCTGCAGTCTACGGGGTTGCAGAGAGTCGGACACACACTAAGCAACTAACACATACACTGTTTCCATGAAAGGCTGTTTCAGGCCCAAATAGGGACTAACTCGTTCAGAGGCAGTTTCACTCCCTGGGCAAGACTTGCTGACTCCCAGCATCTGCAGAGACAGCCACGCTCTCTTTCTGGCCCCTGGAGCACTGAGGGAAGAGACCCAGTGGTCCCGACCTGCTCCCCACACCAGCTAGCCTGTTATGGGATGGCAGCAACAGTCACCGCCAAAATCTTGGTTTTCTTTGCCCACCAGAGCTGAATAAAAATTGTGGAGACAGAGTTTGGAGGAAACAGAAAGATGGCTTTAATCATTAAGCCGGCAGAAGGGAGAACACGATAGGTTCCTGCCTCAAGGAGCCTGTCTCCCCTCCATCGGGAATCCAGGGGATCATACAGTCAGGGCTCACAGTCAGGGCTTGGAGATATGGGACAAAAGGTGTAGGGGTCCTGAATTCTCTCTTTTGCACTGTTGGGAAACAGTCAATAGGCCAGTGTCAGGTAGCTAGGTATTTGGGTCTGGCAGTTGGTCCCGGTGGTTGGGTCCATTGTCCTTTGGGGATTTCCTGGTGACTTTCTTCCTGTAATACAAAAGGGGGAAAGCAAACCACTATGGGGTGGCTTCCAAAGAGAGTGCACCATAAAGTTAAGCATCAACATGAGGTAACATAGAGCAAAGGAAGGGAAAAACAAACTACAAGGGGAGGTTTATGATGATAAAGTTAAGTATCAGGATGTGGCTAGAATAAGTTAAAGGATAATAGATGCAGAATGTGGCTCCTGCAGAAATGGAGGGCCATAGGTGTCAGGTGTAGTTCACATAATAGGTTAGTCTTCTGCAAAGAAGAAACTTGGTTATCAATACAGACTGTAGGTTAGGAACAGTTAAAGTGGAGAAAGACACAAAAGGGAAAAAAGAAAGAAAGGGGGAAAAAACTTTTATTAATTCTCTGCAACACAATCACACACCTGTCTCATGAAATCTCAGTGGGACATGTGATGGGCAGATGGGTGCTCTGTTTCCCTTCATCAGAGACAGAGTGGGAGGATGATGCTGCCACTGAACGCATCTCCCCAGCCTAGTATCACGAAGCAGGCCCAGCAGTGGGGACCCCTTCACTGGGTTGAGGGGGACCTCCATCACTAAGTAACATCCCTCACTTAGTAACATCCGTCCATCTCAGTGTTGGAGAGACACTGACCTGGCTTTTCAGAAACACTAAATCTCAGGATGGAACTTGCCATACAGCTCTGAGTAGAACTCCAAGCCCTTTAGAAATGTGGGAGTACCCGATGGAGGACCCCATCCTGAAGGAGCCCCCGGAGCTTCAGTCCTGTTCAGGTCCCCGCTGTGGCTCAGAGTCTCATCTGAGGCAGTGATGGCAAAGCCATGGAGGCTGCCTCCTGCTCCCAATCCCTCCCAGACAGAGTCCTGGCTGGCACCCAGGGCCAAAGGATTTTTCTGATGGCCATATATGACCACAGGAAAAACCATAGCCTTGACTAGACGAACCTTTGTTGGCAAAGTAATGTCTCTGCTTTTGAATATGCTATCTAGGTTGGTCAAAACTTTCCTTTCAAGGAGTAAGCATCTTTTAATTTCATGGCTGCAGTCACCATCTGCAGTGATTTTGGAGCCCAGAAATATAAAGTCTGACACTGATTCCACTGTTTCCTCATCTATTTCCAATAAAGTGGTGGGACCAGATGCCATGATCTTTGTTTTCTGAATGTTGAGCTTTAAGTCAACTTTTTCACTCTCCACTTTCACTTTCATCAAGAGGCTTTTGAGTTCCTCTTCATTTTCTGCCATAAGGGTGGTGTCATCTGCATATCTGAGGTTATTGATATTTCTCCCAGCAATCTTGATTCCAGGTTGTGTTTCTTTCATTCCTGCGTTTCTCATGATGTACTCTGCATAGAAGTTAAATAAACAGGGTGATAACATACAGCCTTGAAGTACTCCTTTTCCTATTTGGAACCAGTCTGTTGTTCCATGTCCAGTTCTAACTGTTGCTTCCTGACCTGCATACAAATTACTCAAGAGGCAGATCAGGTGGTCTGGTATTCCCATCTCTTTCAGAATTTTCCACAGTTTATTGTGATCCACACAGTCAAAGGCTTTGGCATAGTCAATAAAGCAGAAATAGATGTTTTTCTGGAACTCTCTTGCTTTTTCTATGATCCAGCGGATGTTTGCAATTTGATCTCTGGTTCCTCTGCCTTTTCTAAAACCAGCTTGAACATGAGGAAGTTCACGGTTCACATAGTGCTGAAGCCTGGCTTGGAGAATTTTGAGCATGACTTTACTAGCGTGTGAGATGAGTGCAATTGTGCAGTACTTTGAGCATGCTTTGGCATTGCCTTTCTTTGGGATTGGAATGAAAACTGCCCTTTTTTAGTCCTGTGGCTCCTGCTGAGTTTCCAAATTTGCTGGCATATTGAGTGCAACACTTTCACAGCATCATCTTTCAGGATTTGGAATAGCTCAACTGGAATTCCATCACCTCCACTAGCTTTGTTCGTAGTGATGCTTTCTAAGGCCCACTTGACTTCACATTCCAGGATTTCTGGCTCTAGGTCAGTGGTCACACCATCGTGATTATCTGGGTTGTGAACATCTTTTTTGTACAGTTCTTCTGTGTATTCTTGCCATCTCTTCTTAATATCTTCTGCTTCTGTTAGGTCCATACAATTTCTGTCCTATATCAAGCTCATCTTTGCATGAAATGTTCCTTTGGCATCTCTGATTTTCTTGAAGAGATCCCTAACTTTCCCATTCTGTTGTTTTCCTCTATTTCTTTGCATTGATCGCTGAAGAAGGCTTTCTTATAACTTCTTGCTGTTCTTTGGAACTCTGCATTCAGATGTTTATATCTTTCCTTACCCCTCTCTATATCTGGTCCTTGTCCTAAAAGTTACTTGATTGTGCTGTGCTTAGTTACTCAGGCATGTCTGACCCTTTGTGACCCCATAGACTGTAGCCTGCCTGGCTCCTCTGTCCATGGGGATTCTCCAGGCAAGAATACTGGAGTGGGTTGCCATGACCTCCTCCAGGGCATCTTCCCAAACCAGGGATCAAACCAGGTCTCCCGCATTGGAGGCAGATTCTTTACCATCTGAGCCACCAGGAAGCCTGTCAATTAACCAATACAGCCTACCATGTTTTCTTTAAATTAATGTTTCCATAGCATATCTGTCAGCTCAACAGTAAAGAATCTGCCTGAGATGCAGGAGATGCAGAGACATGGTTTTGATCCCTGGGTCGGGGAGATTCCCCAGAGGAGGGCATGGCAACACACTGCAGTAATCTTGACTGGATGATTCCATGGGGGTCTCAAGAGTGTTGGACACGACTGAGGGTCTAAACAATGACCACAGCAGATCTGTTTCCATCCTTTCATTTTAAATCCACTTGCCTTTTTATTTGATGTCTCAAGTGGGTTTTTATAGTTAGTTTATATCTGATTCTTTTTTTTTTTTTTTTTTTTACTGAAAGGACCATCTGTCTCCTTAAAATAGGGTCTAGAATCTTAGCATCACACTTTATCCCATCAAGCTGAACCAAAATTCCATCTAGTATCATAGACTTCATTTTTCAGAGCAGTTTTAGAATTGAATGAAAAGCACAGAGTTTTTAGGCAGGCTACACAGGCAGGCTACAGTCCACAAAGGGTCAGCACCTCCACAGTCCACAGAGTAGCAGAGTCGGACACAACTGCAGCGACTTAGCACACAGGCACACACCCCTGATCCTGACACCCATTGCTGGTTTTCTGTCCAGAAGTGAAGATGCCTGCACTCTCTGAACTTTGACCCCACTCTCTTCAACTCAACTCAAGAATTGTTGGTCTGTTTGGGTTCTTGTTGCCTGAGCTTTAGGCCTGGAAATCTGTAGAGGCTGGAGATGTCATAAGTCTCACTTCACTTTTTTCTTTTTCTTTTTTTATAAATGATTAAGCACATAATATTTATTTAGCTAATTCATTAATTTGGCTGCCTTGGACCTTAATCATGGCAGGCAGGATCTTAGTTGTGGCATGTGGGATCTAGTTCCCTGACCAGGGGTGGACCCAGGCCCCCTGCGTGGGGAGCACAGAATCCCAGCCACCAGACCACCAGGGAAGTCCCTCACCTCACTTGTTTTCTTCTCTCCTCAATTACAGTCCTGGACTGCTTGTGCCAGAGTCTGAATCAGTAGTTTCACAGGTTTTGCCTGGTTCCTTAGGTGTGTACTGTAGGAGGGCAGTATACAGTCCCATCACAGTCCTTTTTTTTTTTAAATGCTGAATTGTGGGGTCCAAGCTCTTGTCTTTGAGGGTGTGCCCTTTGTTCCTGAGATAATATTGTAACCCTGAATATACTCAGGTAAACAACTCCCTTCACCTTGGCAACATTCCTGTTCTCTCCTGGAGCTGCATGTTCCTGAATGATGCCCCTTGCTTTAGTTCTGCTGAAGATCCCAGTCCCTTCGAGCTTTCCTGTTATTTTCCTGCATGTTTCAGGGGCAGTGATGCAGGTTCTATGAGCAGGTTTCCGTCGCTCTGGCTCCTTTTGCTTCCCTCCCTTTCCCTCCCCTCCTCTTTCTCACCCTCTTTCTATATCCTCAGCCTGTCTCATCTTGTGGAGAGGAAACTGCTAAAGGAGAGGTAACCCGGCTTCAAGCTTGTATAGACGGTGGTTCCAGTGAGCTGCCTGTACCACCTCACTTATTTTACCCAGCAGATTCAGGCAGGAGGTAAGACCTTAGAAACGGGAGCTCTGTCTACTTTGCTCAGAGGGGCTCGGGGGTGGAGGTCTCTTCTGATGGACCATGGGAGGAAGGAAGCAATGGACACCACGTGGCCGCCGGTCAGCGGGGCTTCCCAGAGACCCGCCATCATCACCCAGGGTCTCCGGGGAAGCTCTTCCCTGAGCCCTGTGCTCCCCGGGAGTGGCTGCCCCCTGAGCCTCCCCGGACTCCCCTGTCCTCTGCCCACCCCCAACCCCACTCCCGGCTTCCCAGCCCTGGCATTTGGGGCTGCCCTTCTTGTTCTGTGTTTCTTAGCTTCTGTTCATTTCTCCCACCAACTGTGT
>NW_027219986.1:0-67113 GCF_027580195.1 Bos mutus
AGAATCGGGAGAGGTCAACGCTCTCTGACTTGCTCCCCATACTCCCCTAGAGGTGTCAGGATGAGGCTTTGTGAGGTCAAGGCTCACCAGGGCCTCCATTAGCTGTGCAAGTGGCTTGCTGACCTCATAAAGTGTAAGGGTGTGGCCACCTGGGGAAGGGTATATATAGGGGTACTCAGGGGCTCTGAAGTAGACCACTGCGAGTCTTCAAAATTACTAAGGTGACTGGGAAGGCTCTAGAGCACTGGAGTTTCAGTTTTAGCATCATTCTTGGAACAGCTGACTCTAGATACCCAGGAGGAAAAGATGAAGATCTCCCATCAACTGAGGTCCAAAGGATGTGTCAAGGTGAGCTGAACCCACCTAAGCTCCTCATGTCTTTCTCTGACTTATTTAGTATGATCATCTCTAGGTCCATCCATGTTGGAAAAAATAGCATTATTTCGTTCTTTCTTATGGATAATATTCCATTGTATGCATAATATATCTGTCTTTATCCACTCACATATTTCAGTGCCTTAAGGTCGTTTGCATGTCTTTGCTACTGTACATTGTGCTACTATAAACACTGTTGTGCATATCACTTTTCTGATGGGAGTTTTCATCTTAATGGATATATGCCCAGTAGTGTTATTGTTGGATCATATAGTAACTGTATTTTTAGAGTATAAAAAACTCTATACCAAGGAAGGAGATAATGGGCAGGTAGTTCAAAAAAAGGAAGGAATATATGTATACATATGGCTGATTCATGTTGAGGTTTGAAAGAAAGCAACAAAACTCTGAAAAGCAATTACCCCCTTAAAAAAAAATAATAATTATTATTATAAAAGACCTGCTTACTGTTTTCAATAGTGGCTGCATCAGTTTCTTGATTTTCATGTATAGTAGTGGTAGTGAAAGTCACTCAGTCATGTCCGACTCTTTGCGACCACATGGATTATACAGCCATGGCCAGAATACTGGAGTAGGTAGCCTTTTCCTTCTCCAGGGATCTTCCCACCCAGGGGTCGAAACCATGTCTCCTGCTTTGTAGGTGGATTCTTTACCAGCTGAGCCACAAGGGAAGCTGATTTTTTTTTCATGTATGCTGCTGCTGCTGCTAAGCTGCTTCATTGTGTCCTACTCTGTGAGACCCCAAGACGGCAGCCCACCAGGCTCCCCCATCCCTGGGATTCTCCAGGCAAGAACGCTGGAGTGGGTTCCCATTTCCTCTCCAATGCATGAAAGTAGAAAGTGAAAAGGAAGTCGCTCAGTCCTGTCTGACTCTTCACGACTCCATGCCCTGCAGCCTACCAGGCTCCTCCGTCCATGGGATTTTCCAGGCAAGAGTACCGGAGTGTGGTGCCATTATAGGATGTTGTTCATCTCCCTGCAGTACATGGTTGAGTTACATGTTTTTTTCAAAATCTGTTTTGTTTTGTTTTAATACATACTCTTAGGAGTGGAGCTGCCAGGTCATATGCTCAGTCTCTCGTATTCTTGAAAAGACAAATTCCAGCAATCAGAATCCAACAACACATTAAAAAGATCATACATCATGACCAAGTGGGCTTTATCCCAGGGATGCAAGGATTCTTCAATATCCTCAAATCAATCAATGTAATACACCACATTAACAAATTGAAAAATAAAAACCATATGATTATCTCAAAAGATGCAGAGAAAGCCTTTGACAAAATTCAACATCCATTTATGATAAAAACTCTCCAGAAAGCAGGAATAGAAGGAACATACCTCAACATAATAAAAGCTATATAAGACAAACCCTTCAGCAAACATTATCCTCAATGGTGAAAAAGTGAAAGCATTTCCTCTAAAGTCAGGAACAAGACAAGGGGGCCCACTTTCACCATTAATAATCAACAGAGTTTTGGAAGTTTTGGCCACAGCAATCAGAGGAGAAAAAGAAATAAAAGGAATCCAAATTGAAAAGAAGAGGTAAAACTCTCACTCTTTGCAGATGACATGATCCTCTACATAGAAAACTCTAAAGACTCCACCAGAAAATTACTAGAACTAATCAATGATTACAGTAAAGTTGCAGGATATAAAATCAACACACAGAAATCCCTTGCATTCCTATACACTAATAATGAGAAAACAGAAAGAGAAATTAAGGAAACAATTCCATTTACCATTGCAACGGAAAGAATAAAATACTTAGGAATATATCTACCTAAAGAAACTAAAGACCTATATATAGAAAACTATAAAACATTGGTGAAGGAAATCAAAGAGGACACTAATAGATGGGGGAATATACCATGTTCATGGATTGGAAGAATCAATATAGTGAAAATGACTATACTACCCAAAGCAATTTATAGATTCAATGCAATCCCTATCAAGCTACCAACCGTATTCTGCACAGAGCTAGAACAAATAATTTCACAATTTGTATGGAAATGCAAAAAAAAAAAAACCTCGAATAGCCAAAGCTATCTTGAGAAAGAGAATGGAACTGGAGGAATCAACCTACCTGACTTCAGTCTCTATTACAAAGCCACACTCATCAAGACAGTATGGTACTGGCACAAAGACAGAATTATAGATCAATGGAACAAAATAGAAAGCCCAGAGATAATTCCACACACATATGGACACCTTATCTTTGACAAAGGAGGCAAGAATATACAATGGATTAAGGAGAATCTCTTTAACAAGTGCTGCTGGGAAAAATGGTCAACCACTTGTAAAACAATGAAACTAGAACACTTTCTAACACCATACACAAAAATAAACTCAAAATGGATTAAAGATCTAAATGTAACACCAGAAACTATAAAACTCCTAGAGGAGAACATAGGCAAAACACTCTCCGACATACATCACAGCAGGATCCTCTATGACCCACCTCCCTGAATATTGGAATTAAAAGCAAGAATAAACAAATGTGACCTAATTAAATTCTAAAGCTTCTGCACAACAAAGGAAACTATAAGCAAGGTGAAAAGACAGCCTTCAGAATGGGAGAAAATAATAGCAAATGAAGCAACTGACAAACAACTAATCTCAAAAATATACAAGCAATTCCTACAGCTCAATTCCAGAAAAATAAATGACCCAATCAAAAAATGGGCCAAAGAACTAAATAGACATTTCTCCAAAGAAGACATACAGATGGCTAACAAACACATGAAAAGATGCTCAACATCACTCATTATCAGAGAAATGCAAATCAAAACCACTATGAGGTACCATTTCACACCAGTCAGAATGGCTGCGATCCAAACACCTATAAGCAATAAATGCTGGAGAGGGTGTGGAGAAAAGGGAACCCTCTTATACTGTTGGTGGGAATGCAAACTAGTACAGCCACTATGGAGAACAGTGTGGAGATTCCTTAAAAAACTGGAAATAGAACTGTCTTATGATCCAGCAATCCCACTGCTCACCATACACACTGAGGAAACCAGAAGGGAAAGAGGGACGTGTACCTCAATGTTCATAGCAGCAGTGTTTATAATAGCCAGGACATGGAAACAACCTAGATGTCCATCAGCAGATGAATGGATAAGAAAGCTGTGGTACATATACACAATGGAGTATTACTCAGCCATTAAAAATAATACATTTGAATCAGTTCTAATGAGGTGAATGAAACTGGAGCCTATTATACAGAGTGAAGTAAGTCAGAAAGAAAAACACCACTACAGTTTACTAATGCATATATAAGGAATTTAGAAAGATGTTAACAGTAACACTGTAAAGGAGACAGCAAAAGAGACACAGATGTATAGAACAGTCTTCTGGACTCTGTGGGAGAGGGAGAGGGTGGGAAGATTTGGGAGACTGGCATTGAAACATGTAAAATATCATGTATGAAACGAGTTACCAGTCCAGGTTCGATGCACAATACTGGATGCTTGGAGCTAGTGCACTGGGACGACCCAGAGGGGTGGTATGGGGAGGGAGGAGGGAGGAGGGTTCAGGATGGGACACATATATATATCTGTGGCAAATTCATTTCAATATTTGGCAAAACCAATACAATATTGTAAAATTGAAAAAAAATAAAATTAAAAAAAAAAAAAATAAAGGGCACTTAGTAGTGACATTTATAATGACTCCTACCAAATATATCTCACTAGTACCATAAAGATTCCCCTTTAACAATGTTTCTCTACCATGTCTTCTCTGTATATTATTTGGTACTTTTTCACTACTCAGAGGTGATAACTCATTAGCATAGTTGGATTATCTATGTAATACACTGGGCTTCTCAGGTGGCACTGTTGTTAAGAATCTTTCAGCAAAGGCAGGAGTCAAAGGAGATGTGATTTGGGAAAATGCCCTGGAGGAGGAAATGGCGACTCACTCCAGAATTCTTGCCTGGAAAATTCCAAGGACAGAGGAACTTGTTGGGCTATGGTCTCCGGGATCACAAAAAGGTGAAGCTAAAAGAGTTCTTAGTAATTCACTATAATGAGTGTATTTCATGTGCTTTTAAATAAATACTGAGAACTGTATTTACCTGTTGGTATTTTCTTCCAGATATGGTGTGCTATTTGACATTTTTCATCCACACAAAAGAGTTAGCAATTTTGGTTTTTTGTTTTCATTTCTGTATTTTTATTTATTTATTTTATTTTATTCTTATTTTTTTTACTTTACACTATTGTAGTGGTTCACCATACATCAACATGCATCCGCCACAGGTGTACATTTTCCCCATCCTGAACCCCCCTCCTACCTCCTTAGCCATACCATCCTTCTGGGTCATCTCAGTGCACCAGCCCCAAGCTTCTCTTATCCTGCATGGAACCTGGACTGGCGATTCATTTCTAATATGATATTATACATGTTTTAATGCCATTCTCGCAAATCATCCCCCACTCCCTCTCCCACAGGGTCCAAAAAAAGATTGTTCCATACATCTGTGTCTCTTTACCTATCTTGCATACAGGGTTGTCATTACCATCTTTCTAAATTCCATATATATGTGTTATGTGTTAGTATACTGTATTGGTTTTTTCTTTCTGGCTTACTTCATTCTGCATAATAGGCTCCAGTTTCATTCACCTCATTAGAACTGCTTCAGATGTATATTTTTTTTAATGGCTGAGTAATACTCCATTGTGTATATATGCCACAGCTTTCTTATCCATTCATCTGCTGGTGGACATCTATGTTGCTTCCATGTCCTGGGTATGAGAAACTGTGCTGCGATGAACATTGAGTACGTGTCTCTTTCCCTTCTGGTTTCCTCAGTGTGTATGCCCAGCAGGGGATTGCTAGGCCCTATGGCAGTCCTATTTAGTTTTTTTTTTTTTTTTTTTAAGGAATCTCCACAGTGTTCTCCATAGTGGCCATACAAATCTACATTCCCACCAACAGTGTAAAAGGGTTCCCTTTTCTCCACATCCTCTCAAGCATTTACTGCTTGTAGACGTTTGGATCGCAGCCATTCTGACTGGTGTGAAGTGGTACCTCATTGTGGTTTTGATTTGCATTTATCTGATAATGAGTGATGCTGAGCATCTTTTCATGTGTTTCATAGCCATCTGTATGTCTTCTTTGGAGAAATGTCTATTTAGTTCTTTGGCCCATTTTTTGATTGGGTCATTTTTTTTTTGGAATTGAGCTGTAGGAGTTGCTTGTATATTTTTGAGTTTAGTTTGTCAGTTGCTTCATTTGCTATTATTTTTTTTCCCATTCTGAAGGCTGTGTTTTCACCTGGCTTATAGTTCTTTTGTTGTACAGAAGCTTTTAAGTTTAATTAGGTCCCATTTGTTTATTTTTGCTTTTATTTCCGATATTCTGGGGGGTGGGTCATGGAGGATCCTGCTGTGATGTATGTCAGAGAGTATTTTGTCTATGTTCTCCTCTAAAGACAGATATATTTAAAGCTCAGAAGCCTTTGGAATATTAAGTGAGTCTGTTTTTTTTTTTTTTTTTTCCAAGCAGTTTGAGCTGTATTTAAATGTTGATATTTCTTCTTAAGAGTGTCCTGTATTTTTTTTCATTTATTTATTTATTTTTTTTTTTTTGATGAGTGACTACTGTCATGTTCAAGGGTAGGTGTCATATCAAGTCCAGCAATAGGACCTTGTGTATATCAGATGTCCATCAGTGATAGTTTTAAGGCTGCTGTTACAGAGAAAACTCTATGCTGCAAGGCTTTATTATTTGCTCCTTTTTAGGATGGCCTGTGATGTCTGAGTTTTTTGTCAGGCCTGGGAGTACATTAGAGCAGAATGAGCCAAAGGATGCCATGAAACCTGATGTATCCTCACTTTTGGATCTTTGAAGTAAGTGCTCATATTCTCTTTAAGTTGAAGACAAGGATGAGTTGGTTTTACATGTACAGATTCTTGTTCTGAAACACTGAGATGACATTATGTATTCAGCGGTGCTTGCTTTTCCCTACATATTATTAGAAATTGTTTTGTCTACCTCTCTTGCTGCAATAGGTTTATACGGATTTTGTATTTAATATGTATCTGTGGGAAGAAATTAATACCAAGTTCCAGATTTATCCCTTCCATCCACCAAGGTCCTTGGCTACCATAAGTTTCTTGCCAGTTTGATGTCCACATCACATTTGTGTGGGCACACACTGCAGTGGATTTCTGTATCCCACCACCCAATGTATCCCATGATATTTCTTGAAATGTTCCTTCATTTAGTGTGATGATCTCTGGATTTCTCTCTATCGGTGAAGAGGGCCTACTTTCAAATTTCAGTCCTGATTAAAGCTTCATTCCAGACCTATATCACACTTCTTTATCCATTCCTCTATCCAAGTACACTATCTTACCTTTCATTGCTTTGATGTTCTGAATGATGCAGCAGGATCTAGTTTGGGGTGTGTGGTGTTTGAAATCTGTTCATGTCTGAAATACTGCAGGAGAGGATCTGATTTACCATGCTGTCATGACCTCTTTATTTATTTATTTTTCTTTCATGGGAGTGCACCTTTCTAGTCATGTCCATAGTGGCTCTTACCAGGTCCATTAAAGCATTACCTTACAGCGTCCACTGTACTACTCCTACTCTGCCATTGATGCCATGTCCAGGATTTGACAGTGGCCCTTTTCCATGCTCAGGCGGAGGTGATAATGTCCTCAGAGTTTAGATGTCTGTATCTCTTAGAATTCACCCTATGTGTCATGTGCTTTTTTAAAGAAACACGGAATTATGTTTAGCTGTTCATATCCTCTTCCTGTTAGCTTCTCCCAAGTTTACTTTACTTATTTTCCCCTCTGTGAACCCTGAAAATTTGTTAAGGGTGGATATCAGTTAGAGCTCAGCACCCTTGTGAATATTGTGGCCATCAGCAAGAATTTTAAGGTTGCTGTTAGAAAAAATGTCCACAAGGTGACAGCATTTCTTCATTCCCTCCTCTTGTACCCATGGTAACAGCAGCCTCTGTGTTATTCCCAAGTCTGGTTGTAAATGAGAGTAAAATGAGACACAGGTAGTCACCAAAAGTTTTGGTTGTTTACTCTTTTTTTTTTTTTTTTTTTTAAGCGAAACTATATATTTTTTAAGACTATTAACACCGTTGTAGTTGTTGCATAGAAACAGTTCCACCTTCCTTTCCATAGACACTTGGAGGAATTTAGCTCTGGTTATTGTCAGAGGTATCTTTTGGAATCTATTGAGTACATATCTCTTGATACAGGAGGTCCATGTGGATTATGAATTGCATAGGTATTTGTGGGTATAAGTCTATTCCAGCCTTGACCTGTTGGCCTCTCACCCACCAAAACCCTTTGCCAACTGTAATTTTCTTACCAGGAGTGTAAGTCCATTTCACTTTTCCTTGGGTACTCATCCCATCAATATGTTTTTTAATCCCTTCTGGAAGGCATATGTTGTAATATCTCTTTAATCTGCCTTTCTTTACTTACTGTGATTCGCTCTAGGTTTCTGCATATTCCTGCAAATTTTTTTTTTTTTTTTGCATTTTCATAATGTCAGACTCATATTTATTGTGTCTCTATGTCCCATATGTTTCTCTTTTAATTTGCAGCCAGCGATTCTCTTTCCTTTCATCTCTTGGGCATTGTGACTGCTGCTCCAGGGTATGTTTGTAGAGGTGGGGGTGTTGTGTGTTTTTTTTCACGATCTGTTGATTGCTCAAATACTCTGGAAGTGGAGCTGACATATGACATCATCTACATCATTTTGTGATTCCTAGGTACTTTGGCAGCCATGCTTATAAAGTCTCTGAGCACTTACCTTACCTCCCACCAATGGCATACAGGGTTCCCCTTTACTAACATTGCTCTACTCTTTCTTGTCTGTAGACTTTTGGATAATGGCCTTTTTGGTTTCCCATTAGTGATATTGCCTTGCAGTTTAAGTTTTCAATTCACTGATAATAGAGCAAATGAGGCACATTTCCAGAGGCTTTTTTCTAAGCATTGACTAAGTATTTACCTGTAGATGTTTCCTTCCTGACATGTGTTTTGCGCCCGTTTTTTTGTTGTTGTTTGTTTGTTTGTTTGTTTGTTTGTTGGCATGCCATACCTGGCCATTTTCTAAGGGTCAATTCAGCTCGGTTGTTCAGTCATGTCCAACTCTTTGTGACCCCATGAATAGCAGTACGCCAGGCCTCCCTGTCCATCACCAACTCCCGGAGTTTACTCAGACAGGTTCATCGAGTCAGTAATGCCATCCAGCAATCTCATCCTCTGTCATCCCCTTTTCCTCTTGCCCCCAATCCCTCCCAGCATCAGAGTCTTTTCCAATGAGTCAACTCTGGATGAGGTGGCCAAAGTACTGGAGTTTCAGCTTCAGCATCATTCCTTCCAAAGAATTCCCAGGACTCATCTCCTACAGAATGGACTTGTTGGATCTATTTCCAAGGGACTCTCAAGAGTCTTCTCCAACACCACAGATCAAAAGCATCAATTCTTCAGTGGTCAGCCTTCTTCACAGTCCCACTCTCACATCCATACAGGACCACAGGAAAAACCATAGCCTTGACTAGATGGACCTTTCTTGGCAAAGTAATGTCTCTGCTTTTGAATATGCTATCTAGGTTGGACATAACTTTCCTTCCAAGGAGTAAGTGTCTTTTAATTTCATGGCTGCAGTCACCATCTGCAGTGCTTTTGCATCCCCCCAAAATAAATCTGACACTGCTTCCACTGTTTCCCCATCTATTTGCCATGAAGTACATGGGACCGGATGGCATGATCTTCATTTTCTGAATGTTGAGCTTTAAGTCAACTTTTTCTCTCTCCACTTTCACTTGCATCAAGAGGCTTTTTAGCTCCTCTTCACTTTCTGCCATAAGGGTGGTATCATCTGCATAACTGAGGTTATTGATAATTCTCCCTGCAATCTTGATTCCAGCTTTTGCTTCTTCCACTCCAGAGTTTCTCATGATATCACACTGCATAGAAGTTAAATAAGCAGGGTGACAGTATACAGCCTTGACTTACTCTTTTGCTATTTGGAACCAGTCTGTTGTTCCATGATGAGTTCTAACTGTTGCTTCCTGACCTGCATACAGATTTCTCAAGAGGCAGGTCAGGTGGTCTGGTATTCCCATCTCTTTCAGAATTTTCCACAGTTTATTGTGATCCACACAGTCAAAGGCTTTGGCATAGTCAATCAAGTAGAAATAAATGTATTTTTCTGGAACTCTTGTTTTTTTCATGATCTAGCGGATGTTGCCAACTAGATCTCTGGGTCCTCTGCCTTTTCTAAAACCAGCTTGAACATCAGGAAGTTCACGGTTCACATATTACTGAACCCTGACTTGGAGAATTTTGAGCATTACTTTACTAGCATGTGAGATGAGTGTAATTGTGCAGTAGTTTGAGCATTCTTTAGCATTGCCTTTCTTTGAAATTGGAATGAAAACTGACCTTTTTCAGTCCTTTGGCCACTGCTGAGTTTTCCAAACTTGCTGGCATATTGAGTGCAGCACTTTCACAGCATCATCTTTCAGGATTTGAAATAGCTCAAATGGAATTCTATCACCTCCATTAGCTGTTCTCATAGTGATGCTTTCTACGGCCCACTTCATTTCACATTCCAGGATATCTGGCTCTTGGTCAGTGATCACACCACCCTAATTATCTGGGTCATGAAGATCTGTTTTTGTACAGTTCTTCTGTGTATTCTTGCCACCTCAATTCTTGTTTATTCAGTGATATTCTAGCAAGTCTCTTCTTTGTCCTGGATTAAGTTTTCTGTTTCTCTGGATGGTTCCCATCAGCAAACAGAATGACTATAATCTTACCTCTCATTAAAAATCTGTCCTTTGGTGACACATCATCGCCTATTTTTTTTTTATTTCATATTTGCTGATGGTAGACTTCTGCAGAGTTGTTTGTAGAATCTGTTATCTCCAGGTCTCTCATTTTCCTTTAAATTCACTCTTGTCAAAGTCAACAGTGAATTCCAAATGTTTAACTCAGTGGTCAATTTTTAGTTGTTATTTTATTTAATTTATTGACAGCCTTTATCAGAGCAGTGCATTTCCTCCCTGGAAAAAAAAAATGTTTCATTTTGCGTTACAGAATGCTTCTCTTTCCTCTTTTTTCTACCTACAGTTCTCCCACATGCAATGTGTGACCTCTGTGTCTGGCTTTATTCAGATGTCACATTTTCTTTTAAAATATTTATTTATTTTGCTATGTGGCATGTGGGATCTTAGTTCCCTGCCCAGGGATGGAAACTGTGCATAGTCTTAAACACTTAAACATTTCCAGGGAAGTCCCCTAGTTTGTGTATTTTCAAGATTCATCCACTTCTTGGCTGTATAGCAATTTTTTTTTTTTAATGGCTGTATATGGTACATCAATATGGTATATGGCTTACATGAACTCCATTGTGAACAATTACCACGATTTTTTATCCATTCATCAATTAATAGATAATATTTGGATGGTGTATTCTTTGTGGCTCTTGTGAGTAATGCTGTTGGGAACACTGTTTTTGAATGGACTTAATAGTTTCAGGGATTTTTTTTTTTTATATATATACAAAAGAGTGAGATTTCTGGATCATATGGCTACTATATATTTAATTTTTGAGGTACTGACAAACCAAAGTGGTTGTACCATTTTAGAGCAATATATTTTCAACAATATATTTCAGCAGTATATTTTCAACATTTTTCAACAATATATGAAGATTCGTTTTCTCCACATCCTCTGCAGCACTTGTTATTTTTCCTGGTTTTGATTATAGCCAAGCTAATGTGTGTGAAGTAGTATTTCAATGAAACTGATTTACATTTTGCTAAGGGCTTCCCTGGTGGCTCAGAAGGTAAAGTGTCTGCCTGCAATGCAGGAGACCTGGGTTTGATTCCTGGGCCAGGAAGATCCCCTGGAGAAGGAAATGACAATCCACCCCAGCACTCTTGCCTGGAAAATCCCATGGATGGAGGAGCCTGATAGGCGACAGTCCATGGGGTCGCAAAGAGTCGGACAGGACTGAGCGACTTAATTTCTTTCACTTTCAATCATGTTAAGCAGTATTTTTGGTGAAATGTCTATTCAAATTCTTTTCCTGGTTGTTAAAAGTTTTTAATTGTTGTAAAAAAAAAATCTAACTTAAATTTTCACCATTTTAACCATTTTTACATGCTAAGTATTTCACATACTTTCATCAGCCTTTTTGGAGAAAGAAATGGCAACCCACTCCAGTATTCTTGCCTGGAGAACCCCATGGACAAAGGAGCCTGATGGGCTACAGTCCATGTGAAAGCAAAGACTCATACATGACTGAGCAACTAATACACACACACACACACACACACACACACACACACACACAGAGTTACAGTGTTGTTTTATTGTTGTTGTCATAGTTTTCGCTATGCTATGCAGCTTGAATGACAGTTTCCTGGTTGAGAACCCTACCCAGGCCCCTGATAGGAAAGCGTGGAGTCCTAACCTCTGAACTATCATGGAATTCCTTATCATATTGTTAAGAAACATATCTTTACACCTTTTCATCTTGCAAAATTGAAACTATACCCATCACCTGTCCCATTAAACAACAACTCCTCTTTTCTTCCCTGTTTCCCTAGATCCTGGACTCCATCATTCTACTTTGTTCCTTTCTATTGCTTGACTATGTTAGATATTTCATATAAGTGGAAACTTACAGTATTTGTCTTTTTTTATGACTGGCTTAATTCCTTTGGCTGGATGTTTTATTTTTTAAGTGATTTTTTTTTATTTTTTTTTTATTTATTTTTTAACAACAATAATGTATTGGTTTTGCCATATATCAAAATGAATCCACCACAGGTATACATATGTTCCCAATCCTGAACTCTCCTCCCTCCTCCTTCCCCATACCATCCCTCTGGGTTGTCCCAGTGCACCAGCCCCATGTATCCAGTATCATGCATCAAACCTGGACTGGCAACTCGTTTCATATATGATATTATACATGTTTCAATGCCATTCTCCCAAATCATTCCACCCTCTTCCCCTCCCACAGAGTCCAAAAGACTGTTCTATACATCTTTGTCTCTTTTGCTGTCTCGTATACAGGGTTATGGTTACATCTTTTGAAATCCCATATATATGTGTTAGTATACTGTATTGGTGCTTTTACTTTCTGGCTTACTTCACTCTGTATAATAGGCTCCAGTTGCATCCACCTCATTAGAACTGGTGCAAATGTATTCTTTTTAATGGCTGAGTAATACTCCATTGGGTATATATACCACAGCTTTCTTATCCATTCATCTGCTGATGGACATCTAGGTTGCTTCCATGGCCTGGCTATTAGAAATACTGTTGCAATGAGCATTGGGGTACATGCCTCTTTCAATTTTGTTTTCCTCAGTGTGTATGCCCAGCAGTGCGATTGCTGGGTCATATGGCAGTTCTGTTTCGAGTTTTTTTAAGGAATCTGCACACTGTTCTCCATAGTGGCTGTACTAGTTTGCATTCCCAGCAACAGTGTAAGAGGGTTCCCTTTTCTCCACACCCTCTCCAGCATTTATTGCTTGTAGACTTGGATGACAGCCATTCTGACTGGAGTGAAAATGTCCCTTATAGTGGTTTTGATTTGCATTTCTCTGATAATGAGTGATGTTGAGTATCTTTTCATGTGTTTGTTAGCCATTTGTATGTCTTCTTTGGAGAAATGTCTATTTAGTTCTTTGGCCCATTTTTTGATTGGGTCATTTATTTTTCTGGAATTGAGCTGTAGGAGTTGCTTGTATATTTTTGAGATTAGTTGTTTGTCAGTTTCTTCATGTGCTATTATTTTCTCCCATTCTGAAGGCTGTCTTTTCACCTTGCTTATAGTTTCCTTTGTTGTGCTGAAGCTTTTAAGTTTAATTAGGTCCCATTTGTTTATTTTTGCTTTGACTTCCAATATTCTGGGATGTGGGTCATAGAGGATCCTGCTGTGATATATGTCAGCGAGTGTTTGGCCTATGTTCTCCTATAGGTGATGTCTTAAAGCATCATGCATGTTGTAGCATGTGGCAAAATTTCCTTTATATGGCTAAATAATATTCCATTGTATGTATATATCACATTTGATGGACGTTTAGATGCTTCCAACTCTTAGATGTTGTGATTAGTGCTGCTTTGAGCATGGCTGTGCAAATATCTCAAGACCCCATGTTAACTTCTTTTGAATTTATATCCAGAAGTGGAATTGCTGAATCATGTGGTAGTTCTATTTTTAATTTACTGAGGAGCCTTTATACTGTTTTCTGTAGCAGTTGCACCATTTTAAAATCTACCCATAACACACAAGGATCCACTTTCTGTACGTGCTTGCCAAGAGTTGTCCTTTCCTTTCTTTCCTTTTACCTTTCCTTTCCTTCATATGTAAATACGCACACATGCACACACAATATTTTCCATATCCTTTTCCATTATTATTTATCACAAACTATGAATATATTTCCTTGTGCTATACAGTAGGATCTTGTTTATCTATTCTATATATTAACATTATAGTTTGCATCTGCTCATCACCAGCTCCCAATCTATGCCTCCCCCCACCCTTCCCCTCTTGGTAATCACATAGTCTACTCTCTATGTCTCTCAGTCTGTTTCTGTTTCATAGATAAGTTCGTTTGTATCATATTTTGGAGTCCACATGTAAGTGATACCATATGATATTTGTCTTTCTCTTTCTGACATCCTAAGTATTCTTTTTAATGCTAGTGTACAGTCAAGTGTTTACTTAATTTTTTTTTCAAAATGTTTGTTTGCTATTGTATAGAAATCTGCTTGATTTTTTTAAAATATTTATCTTGTATTCTGCAAGCTTTTTTATTACTTCTAATACTTGTGGTTTCTTCAGGATTTTCTATATATAAAAGTATGTTATCTCCAATATACTTTGACTTTTTCCTTTCCATTCTGCTTTTTTTTTTTTTTTTTTTTTTTAAACAACAAAACAATAATTCCTTTTTCTTACCTGATTGCTCTGGTTATAGAACTGCCAGTATAATATTGAGCCAAAGTGTGGGATAGACTTCCTCGTGTTGTTCCCAATCTTAGGGGGAAAGCTCTCAGTTTTTCATTATTAAATATGATGTTAGCTGTGGGTCTTTTACAGGTACCCTTTGATTGAGAAAGTACTCTTCTGTTCTTAGTTATTAAGTGTTTTTAACCCCTATTATGGATAGGTGCTAGACTCAGGGAAATGCTTTTTCTGCAGGCAAATATGTTTTTTTGTTCTTTATTGTATTAAAATGGCATAATGTCGATTGACTTTCATATAATGAACCAACTTTGCATACCTGCATAAATCCCACGTGGTCATGGCATATAACCTTTTTATATGTTGTTAGGTTTTTTTTGCCAGTGTTTTGTTGAGGACTCTTGCATCTGTATTCATATGGGACATTGGTTGTGTGTCTGTGTGTGATGTCTCTGTCTGATCTTGGTATTAGAGAAATACTGACCTCATTTTGCCTGCTATATGGGGAAGAGACATGTGGAGTGAAGGATAAAGCATTGTTGGATTTAAGTTTAGTCAGGATTAGAGGGAGAAATTTAGGATGTATCAGTGTGGATTTGGGGTGAGATTATCAAGAGAGTTCATTCTCAATTTCCTAGGCCTGTGTTAAGTGCTTGACATCGAATTATGCTGTTTGCTAACTATGTAGAGATACTATATACTTTGAATTTGTGCCCCTATTTTCTGTATTAATATTTATGAAATTAGTATTTGTGAATCAGTTGTAATGTGCATTTAAGATAGGGTTTTTTTTTTTTTTTTTTTTTCAGTTTTCCTACAAAACAAGATGCCATTGAATAGCTGATGCTTTAAAAAAAAAAGGAGTTGTTAACCTTAAGTCTAGGAAATAAGCTTGTTTGTCTTTAAGATATGGAAACGCATTTAAAAATTATACATTACATTTGAAAAAAAGATGCAGCTGGTGTGTGGTTAACTTAGAATTCCAGGTTAATCTTCTTTGACTCCAAAGTCCATATTTCTAAACACTGTAAAATAGTGCTTTTAAAAAAAAAAATTGTCCTTTACATGTGATTTGACCTAATGAACAGTGGGTTTTTTTTTTTTTTTTCTTTCTTTCTTTATTTAAATAGAAAATATTAAAATCAACATGGGACAAAGCTACGATTCTCGAGTCATGTAGACTTGTAGTCATAGGTTTTTCAGCTGTCATTTAGTCTCTTTGATGCTAAATGTCTTTATCTGTAAGATAAGGGTGTTTATAACTACCTTAGAGTTTTGGAGACAAACAAATAGCACATTTTTCTGTACTTAAATAATATGTAGTATATTTATACTTAGGTGGCAGTTTATTTCAAGGAAGCACTGGGACTTGTGGCCACATCCTCCAAGAATACAAAAAAAGTACTTAAAATATGGAACGACCATGTATGTTACGTGAAAAAGAACAAGAGCCAGAACCACAGAAAAGCAAGGGAGAAATCAAATAAGTAGATGATGAACACGCTGAACTGATCTTTTTGGAGTGGAACATGTAAATGAAGATGCTGATGTGATCTTTGTGGGGATGACCTCAAATCCAAAACCAGTCATTTCAAACATACTGAACAGAGTTACCCCAGATTCTTGTTCAAGGAGAAAAAAGTATGGTCACTTCAGGAAAGATAATGCTCAGAAATTACAGCCTGTTAATCATGTGACTCCTGCATCAGAAGCAAAGACTGTCTTGCCACTTTCTGTCTCTGAATCAAGATCAACAGATAATCCTATTATTATTGAGCCTTTGTCCAAAGCAGATTCTAAAAATATTTCACCACAAATAGTGCCTAATAGCTTTTCAGAGTTATGTTCTCCTTTGATTACCTTCACAAGTTCATTGCAGCATCCAGTAGAAACAGCAGTTATGCAGGAGCTATGGATAAAAGTCCTCATGTATCAAAGTGACTTTCCACTTCTGAAACAAATAGCACAAATCCCAAAAGGCCTAAACTCAGTGATGGAATTATAGGAGAACATTCTTTAGCTTTGTCCCCTCCAGATATTTTTCAAACAGTGACTACTCAGCAAAGCACACCAGACAGTGTTCATACCTCATTAAGCCATGTTCAGAATGGAGAATCTTATCCAACACATTTTCTAAAGGACAATGTCCATTGCAAACCTATAAGCCCTTTAGGGTAAAATGGACTGACAAAAATTGACTTTCCAAGTGTAGCAAGTCAAAACAAGATTGTTGATCCCACAGAAGGCAATCTGATTGTGTTACTCTGTGACTTCTACTATGGATGGACATATAGGAGATGGGCAGCCAGAACCGAAAACTCACACAGCCTTTAAATGCCTCAGCTGCTTGAAAGTTCTAAAAAATGTCAAGTTTATGAATCACATGAAGCACCATTTGGAGCTTGAGAGGCAGAGAGGTGACAGCTGGAAATACCACACCACCTGCCAGCACTGCAACTGCCAGTTTCCTACTCCCTTCCAGCTGCAGTGTCACATTGAAAGTGTCCATACTTCCCAGGAGCCCTCTGCAGTCTGTAAAATCTGTGAATTGTCCTTTGAGACAGATCAGGTTCTCTAACAGCACATGAAAGATAATCATAAGCCTGGTGAAATGCCCTATGTATGCCAGGTTTGCAGTTACAGATCATCATTCTTTGCAGATGTGGATGCACATTTCAGAACATACCATGGTAACATTAAGAGTTTACTTTGCCCCTTTTGTCTCCAAATGTAAAAAACTGCAACACCATACATATGTCATTATAGACAGCACTGGGAAAGTTTTTTTCATCAGTGTTCCAAATGTAGGCTACACTTTTTAACTTTTAAAGAGAAAAGACAGCACAAGACCCAGTGTCATCAAATGTTTAAGAAGCCTAAGCATCTAGAAGGATTACCTCCTGAAACAAGAGTTTTTTTTTCAGGTATCACTGGAACCCCTTCAACAGGATTGGTGGAAGTAGCATCCATTACTGTGAACACATCTGATTCTGAACCATCATCTCCCAAATCTAAAAGTAGGAGGCCAAAAAAAAAAAAAAAAAACGTTAATTCTACTTTCAGTAAGTCTGAAGCAAGTATTTCAGTCAAAGTTAAAAACCCCATTAAAAACAAAAAATTCAAATTTTAGAATTATTCAATAATATCAAATATAGGGCAACCAATGTGTAATTTATGTGTTTTTGTTTTAAATACATGAAGTACAGCTTTGTTTAAATATTGAGATGTTATTTAAAAATATAGTACCTGTTTTTCATATAAGTGTTTTAACATGTAAAAAAAATGTGTGTGTGTGTGTGAGAGAGAGAGAGAGAAAGAGAGAGGTGGAGAAAAGGAAAAGTAACAACGTATTTTTTTATTTCATTTATTTGTTATTTCAAAAGCTCTGCTGCTGCTGCTGCTGCTGCTGCTGCTAAGTTGCTTCAGTCATGTTCGACTCTGTGCGACCCCATAGACAGCAGCCCACCAGGATACCCTGTCCCTGGGATTCTCCAGGCAAGAACACTGGAGTGGGTTGCCATTTCCTTCTCGAATGTATGAAAATGAAAAGTGAATGTGAAGTCACTCCGTCGTGCCCGACTCTTAGCAACCCCATGGACTTCAGCCCACCAGGCTCCTCCATCCATAGGATTTTTCCCACAAGAGTACTGGAGTGGGGTGCCATTGCCTTCTCCACTATACATATAATCTGTAGAGTGTTTAGCAATGAAATTTTCAACTCATGCTTTGCTTTGAAGATCTGAAGATCTCAGTATTAACTATATAGCCAGATTGGAATGGCTTTGTTATGGTATGGTCCTGTGTGCTGCTGAACTCTGTGAAGTGCCTCTGTTGTGCTGTTCTAAGATAAAATGGTTCCGAAAGCCTGATGTGGAGAAGTTGATGGAGAAACTATGATGTGAGTTTGGACCAGACACGGGATTTAGTTAGTGGAGAGCTGTGGCTTCTTGTCCCAGTTGAGGAAGAGGCATGCATGCACTCCAGGCATGGAGCCAAGGCAGAAGGAACACTGTCTCAGAGTGTCTTAACCTAGCCCAGGGACATGTCAAGGAAGCCAACCATTAAAATGCCTGTTAGGTGAGAGGCACCTGCAAGGATCAAGCAGGACCTGTGTATCATTGACTGCAGTTGGAGAAGCAGAGACAGTTAATAGAATGAGGCCTGGTGCCTGTGGACCTCCTGTTGAGTGATCAAAGGGGAATTTGATTCATTCCATCTCCTTTCCCATTTGGCTGGCCTTTAGTCAAAGTGAAGTAGCCCTATCAGTCTCCATCACACAGTAGTAAAGCAAGTTAAGATTCCCAAAGAAAAAAAGCCTTGACATCCAGTTTGATTTGTACTGGACCCATAGGTTTTAACTGAAAAGGATCAAACACAGGGAATCTTTTCAGTTTATGAATTGAGCTAAATTTAGTTCTCTTTCCCTTAAGCTACAAAGGAGTTGTCCGAGAAGAGTAAATGTAGTGGATACAAAGGGTCCAGGGTGATTAAACCCTCTATAGAACTTTTCCTTACCTTTTCCAGTTACATGTGTCTTACCCTAGTTTAACGTGATGATTTTTTTTTTGTATCTTATCTTGCCTTGGGCAGGAATGTATTAAAGTTAACAGCTAATTCTTTGTGTAATTTCCCATTTTATCAAACTAATACTGGGTTTCCATCTTACTTGACACAGTCTGATGTGCAGGAATTTTCTCATTTATTTCAGTAATTATCAGGTCATAGAGTTATCATCCTTCCTCTACTCTATCCAACTACCTAGTCTGTGATTATACTTGTGGAAACTTTTTTTTTCATGTGATGATCCAAGGGCTCTTTCACAGACCTGTGGTGTACCCTCTAAGTATTGGTTCCTGAACATCAGCACACTTGGCTTCCTCTGTGGGTTCCTGGAGTTGAGTCTCCTCCTGGAGTTGAATGCCATACCTTCTCCACTTCTGGCACAGATATCTAGAATCTCTGTGCACCATTCAAGGAACCTGGAATCTTGGCTGTAGACCTATGTCAAGAGAAATCTCTCCATTTCCTCTTCCTTTCTCCTCCTTTTTCTCTCTCCCCACTTTTTGCCCCCCCCACAATTCATTTAAATCCTCTAAGCTTTCACAAAATGCTAGAAAGTGATAATCACCAAGGGGTTACCATCCCTCTCAGAACAAAAGAGGAAGGACTACAGATAACTAAGCTGTAGTGAGTCTCTTGTCTCCATTTTAGGTAATTTCCTGAGTGTAAATTCAAACACAAGTAAATTGTATTTATTTACTCAATGCTTGATTGATTGGTTTGCACTTTGAATATTTTACTAGGCCTTTCCAGTTAGTTCGCTTGGGCCAAAGCACTTTGCTAAGTGTCAGCTTAAACTGCTTTTAGTTGTATAACGTGTGTGTGTGTGTGTGTGTGTGTGTGTGTGTGTGTGTGTGTGTGTGTTTGTCTTCTGGTCTCAGGTGAAAACTCTATGTATAAATGTGCAGACTATTGCATTCTTATCTCCTTTATTCTATTTCTATAGTAAAAATATGAAATGTTTTATTTATATGTTTTTATTGTTGCTTAGGATTATCAATACTGTTACTGTTGTTTGCTCTGTAATATGCTCCTAAAGAGTACAAGTTGTATTTATTGCCAAATGAAAAGTTTCCAGTGATATGGTCCCTGACTACTTCCTCTCTTCCATTCTCTGTCATTCTACTCTACTATTTTCCCCACTGCTGCCCTGTTTTTGACAACACTGGCCTTGCTTTCCCTAAGCAAATTCAATTTCTTCCCAATCCAAAGACTTTGCAAATGCTCTTCTTCTGGGAATGCTCTTCCCAGAAGAAGAGCATTGCTATATCCCTTGTTTGAGCTTCCCCAATGCTGTTCAAACCACACAATGAAATCCTCACACCTCTCCTTTTCCTTCTCCTCCTTAAAGACACTTTAAGTCTCTACACTCGTCTTTCCTGTCCAGCCTAAAGTTCCTAGATTTTCACACACACACACACACACACACAACACACACACACAAAACCTGAAAAGAGATAATAACATCAGGGCTTTGCTTCGTAAAATTAACTTGAGTAAGTTTCTGTGCCTGCAGAACAAAGATAGTTAATACTGAGGTGAGTTCTTTCAGGAGCTTCCTCTCTTTTTCTTTTGATATCTCTATATTTTTTTCAGGCAATGGCACTTTTTTTTTTTTTACAAATGTATTGAATATCTGTCAAGATGACTATTTTGTTATTGCCTTTGGTGAATTTCCTTGTCTACTTTGCTTGTTCTTTCAGGTAAAATTTATTGTTTTATTAATGTTGCCAAAACATTGTCAGTAAAATTACTATTTATAAAAATAAAATGTTTTTTTAAAAAATTATTTCTGCTGTCCATCTTTTTTACAAATAAGCATTTTTTTTTTTTTGTTTGTTTTTTTTTTAAATAATCTTATTGTGTTGTCCAGAAATTCTAAACAGTGATGTGTAAATGGGTTTTCTGGTTCTTAGTACCATCAAAGGCAATGAGGATATGGCTTAATAAATTTCTGTTTCTGTTTTTAGATTTTAAAGAGAATTGTTTCATTGGATATTTACAACATCTGTTGAGACATTACTTTTTCTTTCTTTCTCCCTTCCTTTTTTTTTTTCTTCCTTTCTTCCCATGACTGTCTTCCTCTTTCTTTCCTTCCCTTTCTTTTCCCAGGTTTTGGCTTGACTTGACCTTTCCTGAAACAAAAGTAATTCCACTCAGGGTTGAATATTACCATCTCAAAATCCCATTCCATGTGTCATTCATTTCTAGTATTGGAATTAACCTCCTCTTCCCGTTATTAGATTGGCTACAGTTGTATCAATGTTTCTGATTTTTTTGAAGAAGAAGCAGGTCTTGTTTTATTATCCCAACAAGTTTTATTTTTGTTGTTTTTTATTTTTGTTTCAATTCATATATACCTTCTACTTTCTTTAGGATTTTTTCTTTATAATCATACATTTTAAAAGCTTTCTTTACAAATTTTATGGAAATATATTTGATTTACAATGTTGTGTTTCAGATGTATATCAGAGTGATTTAGTTATGCATATACATGTCTATTTTTTAGGTTATTTTTCATTATAGGTTATTACATGAGACTATTTCTTTTCTTTTTTTTTTTTTTTACTAGATGGTTTAGGGCTTGACCTATCTTTACTTAAATAACCTATTTTGTCTGAATCCCAAATGGTTTTATGTATACATTTTTTAAATTAAAATTTCATTCTCTATGATTTTTTGGCACGTTAATTCCAAAGATTTCACTTCTTGCAGGTGAATGTTTTAATTTATAGTTTATTGAGAATTAAGTTTTCCTTGGAGGTCTGAGGGTATGTGTGTATATACACTGGCATGTCTATATACACATCCTTTTAAGATTACTACATTTTTTAAGATATATAAATATATTTTAAAAGATATTTTCTGTTTGTATGGTAAAAACATGAAATGTTTTAATTCTAGAAATTTGTTCCCCTAAGGAATATAGTATAAAAAGTAAAGGTATAGAACTATTCCTTTGAGAATAATCCCTACTAACAGAACCTGGAAATGTTAAACAAATGATTCATAACACTTCCTAAAGGTGGTAAGAAAAATGTTATTCAAGGTAAGAGTACTACAGCGGGGGTCTTATAATACGGGAGAGAGATTGAGTTTAAGTCTGACTCCAGCAGGGACACAGCTGGGATTTATAGCTAAGGAACAGGGTGGGTCCATGTGATAGCAAAGAGAGACTGGGAGACTGAAAAGCAATGAACAACAACAGAGTGGGTGTCAGTGGATGGAAACTTATTAAGAGGACCATAAGGGTGCTGGTGGATTCTGGCTCAACTGAGACGATCATTGCTGAGGCTAGGCAAGACTGATAAGATATTGAGGTGAGTGATAAAGAATTTGATCTGATCTGAGGGTGGTCAGATCAAGGGTGAAGTACGTTTTCTAAACTGAAGTAGCAGAATCTAGCTTAGATTGGACTAAATGGACAGGCGCCCTGGTATAAAGACATGAGCCAAAGTTGGCAGTGCATTAATGAACTACTGCTGCATAACAAATTATCCCAAAGCAACAGCTTAAAACAATATTATCTCATACTGCTGCTGAAAGTTGGGAATCCAGGAGTAATTCAGTTGAGGGTTCTGGCTCAGGGTTTCATGAGATTGTCGTCATCTGAAGCCTTGACATGGGCTGGTGGATTTCCTTCCAAGATGGCTTACTCACATAGCTGTTGAAACCAGTTTCCTTGCTGGCTATTGGGAGAAAGCCTCAGTTCTTTCCCATGGGCCTCTCTACTGGGCTACCTGAGTGTTCTCAAGATACGACTAAGCTGGCTTCTAGAGTGAGTGATCCAAGAGGATGAGCAAGGAGGCTGCAGTGCCTTTTGTGACTTAAAGAGTCATAGTCAGACACTTCATTTTCATTTCTACAATATTCTAACATTAGAAGTGAGCCACTAAGTCCAGCCTACATGTAAAGGGGAGTATAAGGACCACCCTTGAAGGAAAGGACTTGTGGACATACTTTAAAACCACATGGTACACCCATGGCCACAAATTGTTTACATACTTGTATGTCCAAAATGCATTTTCCTGCAAATGCTTTCAAATAATTTATCCATTATAGCATTAACTTGAAGTTCAGGACCTTGTCATCGAAGTCAAGTCCAGATATGGACCAGGGTGCACTTGGTGCACTGAACACTCAAGTGTTCAGTCACTCAGTTGTGTCCTACTCTTTGCGACCTGATGGACTGCCGCACACCAGGGTTTCCTGTCCACCATCAACTCCAGAGGCATGCTCAAACTCAAGTCCATTGAGCTGGTGATGCCATCCAACCATCTCATCCTCTGCTGTCCCCTTCCCCGGCCTTCAATCTTTCCCGCATCAGGGTCTTTTCTAATGCGTCAGTTCTTAGAATCAGGTTGCCAAAGTATTGGAGCTGCAGCTTCAGCATCAGTCCTTCCAATGAATATTCAGGACTGCTTTACTTTAGGATTGACTATTTTGATCTCCTTGCTGTCCAGGAGACTCTCAAGTCATCTCCAACACATCAGTTCAAATTATACATGTGTAGTTCCTCTAGACCTGATGATCTGTGAACAAAAGAGATGAGTTAATCTGCTCACTTTCACAGCCAACATACAGTGCTGGGTCAGGCATAGATAACCTTCATGGACACTCCTGTTCCCAGAAAGGGGGGAGATGGGAGTCAACAGTAGCAGTTCTGAAATCCCACGGGTTCTTGTTGGCAGTCCTTTGATTAGGATTTAAGGCCTGGAAACTTCCTAGGCTTCAGTCTCTGAATTTTTAATTCTGCCCTCTGACATGATTCCATTGCATGAAAGGTGGGTAGTATATGGTTACAGTGAAACAGTCTCCCTAGCCTGCTTCCTGCTTGTCGAAGGTAGAAGTTCAGAGCTCTCTTATTTTGTACTATTGCTGGTCCTTTCAGTCCAAGCTGAACTTAAATATGTTATCTTAAAAACTTGGTGTGTCTCCTGATAATCTTACTGGTTTTCATGGTAAAGCACTCCACTCCAAAGCCACCATCACACATGTCTTCATAATAAGGCCTACTCTGTCTTGGTTTTCTGCTGAGATAGCTGAGGGATAACACCCTGAAACTTGGTACAAGTCTTATTGTGTGACTGAAATGTCTCTGAGTGACACCCCTGAACTCTTTGGAGGGCATTGGCCTGCCTAAATAATGCCATGAAGCATCCCCTTCCAGCTTTCTGAGGCTTAACAAAGAATTTTACACTCACACTCATCTTTAGACCACGTTTATTAAAAATAAATAAATAAATAAGAATTGATGTATAGGTGTTATAAAATGTTATATTTAGACCACCTTATCTCAATGCCCTGGATAGAACCTTGCTTGAGAGCCATTAATTTTAGCATCCTCTGTCATGTTAAAAGACTGGAAAATTTCCATTCAGCAAGTTCTGTCTTATTTTTTAATTTTTTTCTCTTAAATATATTTTTTTAATTTCCCTTTATATTTTACTATAGGCAGCAAGAAGAAACCAGGAAGCACTTTTGGCTGTTTGGCTGGAAATCTCCTTAGCTAGATATCTCAATTAATTAAGTACAGTTTCTCCTTCCTGGTACATTTCTACTTTTCATAAACTGCAGATATAGTGGACTTTTCTCTGCACATTCCCCAGGCTCTTTTTTCCTGCCTCTACTTTCTGCCAGACATCCTGGGTGCACCCCTGTGATCCCACTTAGAACGTGTTTGCTCAGTGAGATAACGGGGATCGAATCCCTGGCTTCAGTGCTTCTGCTGGCCAGAGCATATGTACCTTTCTCTAACACCTTCATGTTTTTGCTATCCAACTTCCATCACCTGGCTAGGTCAATTCCGGAAGCTCATACTCACAAGCACACTGGCAGGGACTTCTATGCCCATGTGTGCACACACATGTGCGTGTACACAGTAACATCCCTGAGAGGAAACGCACACGTGCAAAACTACAAGATTTCTTCTCTAGGAATATGAATTTTGGTAAGTACCTTTGTGCTCACAAACAAAAAGTAACTTTCTTTTCCTGGTTGTTTCCTTTCGCTTGTTAATTAATCATGTCACCTTGCACTTCTAACTCTGTGCTGCTACTGCTGCTAAGTCACTTCAGTCAAGTCTGAGTCTGTGTGACCCCATAGACAGCAGCCCACCAGGCTCCCCCGTCCTGGGATTCTCCAGGCAAGAACACTGGAGTGGGTTGCCATTTCCTTCTCCAATGCATGAAAGTGAAAAGTGAGAGGGAAGTCGCTTAGTCATGTCCGACTCTTCTCGACCCCATGGACTGCAGCCTACCAGGCTCCTCTGTCCATGGGAATTGCCAGGCAAGAGTACTGGAGTAGGGTGCCATTGCCTTCTCCATCTAACTTTGTGACTTATCCTCAAAGGTTACAAAATCTTGGCATTTGCTAGTGACACGGACCGACCTGCAGAGCAGCAAGCAGGGTTGGAAGCACTTGCCATGAACAGCTGTATGATGACATGCCTGCGTTCTGCATTCTCCCATCACCTTGGACAGCTTCACAGTACCAGTCACATTGGCCTGATCCATGTGGGGACAGAAAACAAGGACCTTTGGGCTCAGCTGACTTGGAGAACCTCTCTCTCGGTGTGCACCTATCTAGGTCATTCCTTGTCAATGTTGTGCCCCTCTTGCTAGCCTACCACCCTTTATGGACAACAACATTCTGAGTGAGGCCTTCTGTTCTTCCTATCTGTGTAGCTTTTTATGTGTGCACCTGTCTACATGTGCCCCCCAAGGGCTATCTCCATGTAGCAGGAAAAGGCCAAAGAGACGCCTGAGCCTCCAAGAGCCCCAAGAGACTGTGATAGGCCTGGGTCTTATCCAATGTTGTGAGAAAGGTGCACATGGATACAGGGTCTCTTCAGATACAAAGATTGGAACCTGAGGCCATAAAGGTAAGGTGGCATTCCTACACGTCCTCCCTTCTGTTTAACACTACCCATGCACATGGAGTCCCCAAACAGATGATGCCCTGCAAAACCTTCCCTTTCTGGGCCCACAGCTCATGCCTCCCTTGGGCGGAAAGCAGCTTTTCTATCTCAAAGGCACCAAGACGGCTTGAACCACCAAGGCCACAGTGATTTGCTAGATGTCAAGACTCTCTTCCAGTTGCTCTCATTAGGCCCAGGTAGGACTCCCTACAGTCACACATCTCTGCTTGCCTACACAGCCCACATGCCAAGGAAGCCAGCCTCCATTTGGGCCCAGGAGCATCCAAGACGGTCACCTGGAATGCATCTTCCCTCTGAGCATCACCTGGTTTCAGATCCCCTGTGACAAAATCAGAGATTTTGCTTCAGCGAGACTGCTCAAATTCTCTCAGATGCAGACGCACACTTTTGCCCCTCAGGCCCCCAAAGCCAGTGGCAAGACCCCAGAGGAAAGAAGAACTTCACGTCAGGACTTTCAGCACCCACCATGGCGTATCTTTGGCAGGACTGCTATTGCCTAGACCCTGGACCCTGAAAACCAGCAGGCCCCAAACTGCCCCCAGGGGCTTCCCTGTCTCCCACTCTCCTGAGGTCCTTTGGGACATGCAATTACTCCTTGCTCACTCCGTTCCCTCCCTCACAGGCTCATCCGGGCAGAGGGTCAAACACGTAAAACCACCTGTGCTTTCCTCGCCTTTCTGCACTGCCAGGGAGGCAGGCTGGAAGTGCCTGGAGGCATGCCACGCTCACATCCTGTCTCTCCTAGGATGCCTGTGGTTTTGCATCCTAGGAGAGATGCATCCCAAATGCATCCCCATTTGGGAAAGGATAGTGTCCCAGCTACGATAAGGCTGTCCCTCAGGGCCTATCTCCTGACCGCCTCACCACATGTGTTTCTGTCAGTTATCTCTGATGGAAGAATCATCCTCCCCGAGGTAGTACTTCAGGGGATCGTCCCACATGTCATTGCTGATGAGCTGCTGGCAACACGAGCAAGGTCAACCCAGGGCTGACCAGGCCCTGAACCCTCCCATGAGCAGCCAAGAACTCCAAAATTAATCATCACCTGTGTGCAGGCCCAAAGCAACCCCACATCAGCAATCCTGTTCAATTCTGGGCCATTGTGGCCTGACAGCCAGTTGAGAAAATTAAGGCTCCTGGTGTCCAGACTGTGGCTGGGAGATCCCCATTCAAAGTCCCAGAACCAGTGGACTGGAGTGGAATGACATGCCCTGTTCCCTGCGGAAAGACAGGGGAGACTGGGGTGGACTCCACAGGTGGATCATCTACATGCTTGCACACCCACACTCATCACCCTGGGAGCCACGTGTTACCAGTGATGTCAAGGTAATACTCCTTAATGATCATGGTGTTCAAGAAGTAGGGGTTGTCCTGAAAGGAAAAGATCAGCTTGCAGCGGGACTGCAGATGGCTCCACACCTGCACCTGCCAGGATAGGGAGGAGGGAAAAGGTGCAAACTTCTAGGGGCCTCAGCTTGCCTCCCAGGCAGGCATTAACAGCGTCCATGACTCCTCTCCAAAGTCTCACAGTGCAGGAACATGGCTAACAGGATCTTCCCACTCCCTGCCAGGTCCCATACCCATCCTTCCTCAGTCTTCCTCACTGATCTTCAAGTCGATCATGTAGTCGAGAAAGTCTTGATCTTGGTCGCTGATCATGACGGAAACTTGAGGGTGGCTCATAATCTGCTTTAGGTCAAGGAGCCATTCAGGGAGCTACATGCCAGGCCAAGAAGAGCCAGGAGCATCAGTCCTAGTCTGGGGTGGAACAAGGATATTGGAAAAGGCATCTGCAAGGAGCTGGGCACTGCCTGTTACCTGGCCACCCCTGATGTCATCAGGCTTTGCCATACCATCAGACACGCTCATGGCTCTGGGCCCCTTGTGGTGGTGTGCATCTGAGGTGGTCTGCATTCTCCGAGCAGGGACTGGTTTCTGACAGCTACTGTTCTCCTCCAGACCTGTGTATGCTGGGTAGTGGCATGTCACTGCTTACATGGTCAGATTTGCAGTCCTGTGACAATCCGTGTTTGAAAGCAAAGGGGTTGTGTGTGTGTGTGTGTGTGTGTGTGTGTGTGTGTGTGTGTGTGTGTGTGTGTGTGTTGTGTGTGTATGTGAATGACTCCCATGTCTTAGCTATATGCCAGGATCACCCGCATTTACAGCAATAGCTGTGCAGATGCTGCTCTTGTGTACCATCTCTGGTCATTCCTGACTTGGAGGCCTCAGGTGCTGCTCCTCCTCAGATGCAGGCCTGAAGGAGACACTCAAAGGCATGGCTGCAACACGTACATCTGTAGCCCTGCCCAGACCCTACTCTGCTGGGCCTTTGGAGCTTGCCAATTGCCCAGGACCACATTTTCTTCAGGGGCCTCCAGCGCCCTTCCTGTGCCCTCGCCCCCTCCCCCTCCTCCTGCTCCTGCCCCTTCTCCTCCTCCTCATGAGCAGTGGACCCAAAGGAGCAGCAGAAAGGATACAGTTTTGGCCCAGAAGCCAGGGATGCCCTGGATGATGGCACTCCCCCAAGCCAAGTGATGCTTCCTCCTCTGATGGTAGGCCCTGTGGTTTTGCTCACACTCAGAGCTCAGTTCCACCTGCAGGGCGGCCAGTGCCTTCAGGACATCTAGCGCCTGGTGCTCACTCGGACCTCCCGGCCTGTCCTGGCCCTGCTCCTCCACCGTCTTCTCCTCCAGCTCCTGGGAGGACCACTGTTTCTGCTCCTCATCTGCCACAACCTCCACCTCTTCCATGATGTCTTCTGCAAGCAGCCGGAACTCCCGCCCAATCCCTGCCACGTCTCCGTCCACCAGGGTCTGGCTGTCTTGCACTGCCTCCACCCTAAAGAGGATGGCCTCTTCACTTGGCGTGACAACTGGTGGTTGCAAGGTTCCAGCTGCGCACAGCATCAGGATGGCAGGTCGCGGGATGAGGGGTGGGGGCTTCTCCCTGAGTACTGGGGCTCACAGCTAAGGGTCCCAGGACGCTCCCGCCTTCCTTTGATCGCCTCTCACGCTCCTCTTGGCCCAAGCTGGGGCAGATGTGAAGGGACACGATATAACAGCACAGACAATGGTGCATAATGGTGGCCCAGGCTGCAGTGAACCTGTGGGACCCACTAGCTCTTTGGGGGCGGGGAGTGAGGGGGATGGTCGGGAGGTGGGGAGTGGTGTGTTGGGGGTGGCGTGAGGCCAAGGAAAGGGGTGCCGGACAGCCCAGGCCAGGGTGAACGGGCCCTGGGACATCAGCGGAAAACAGGCAGGAGCCTAGGCTGTGAGCCAAGCACAGGCTCCTTGCCCAAATCTAGACCAAGGGCGGAGAGGGTAGTGGGCGGCACCCTTATGGACATGCCCCTAGACCGGAGGGCATCTTCTGCGGTTCCTGTGCTCCAGTGCCCCCACATGGCCAGATTCTGCACCAGGATTGTAGAGGGTTTTGCATGTGGCTGGGGTAGCCCCAGGTGCTGTCATTGACCTGGCCCTGGAAATTCCAACCACGGGTTCCTGCTCCACAATCCAAACAATACCCTCCTGTGTCCCCTGGGACCGGCAATAGCTGGGAGCTCTCCCTGACTATCCAAAGGATATGCAGGGGTGCCAAGTGGCTGGATACTTTTCTTCATGGGACAGAGAGCCTGTTGCTGTCCTGATACTAGGGGAGTAGGGAAAAACCCCAACATTTGCTACCGTTGATCTCCACTGTTCAGGGAGACCAGAGGTTTAGGGTGCAGAGCTCGCTCTTTGTCTCTCTATCTTTGCTTCCGGCATAGCACTGTTTTGGACAATCCTTCTGTGTGTGTACCAGGCGCTGATGTCTGTGTGTCTCTGTCTCTCTAAGTAGTGCTGTTGCCGTCTGCCACTCTCTGGACAGCAGCTCTCAGAAAAGACGCTTATCCTTTGCAAGCCCTTCTGGTCCTGACTGAGTTGCAGCAATGGGAGATTAGACGGTTTTAGTCCACACGTTCGGAGAGTGCTTTCTCAACCTTGAGAGCCAACAGTGGGCGGTCACTGCTGAACTGCAGAATTGGACGTGCGACCCTCCCTCCCTCGCTGGACAGATGTGAACACTGCACAGGCCTGAGGTGGCTTGGCCACACTTTGCACAGAGGGAGAAATGGGGCCCGCTCTGCTGGCATGAGGGAACTCCCTGAACCTTGTTCGAATGCCTGCCAGGGAGACTCTAAAGACAGTTCCCCTTAAGTTCCATGACTCACCGGTGTCGGAGACATGCACGTCTGCCATTTACCCTATTGAGGCCCTTTCAAAGTGGTACTGTTCTCCATGTGAGAACACATCCCAGCCTGCCCTATCACATAAGCATGTGGGGCCTGAAGCAGCAAGAGGACCAAGCTAAGCCAGCCATCCTATAGTCCTGATATATGATATATGCATTCTACAAAGAGCTTGAACATGGGCAGGACCCACCTGATTCAGTGCAAGGACTGAGATGTGGGCTCAGGAGTGTTTGTTG
Source organism: Bos mutus (assembly GCF_027580195.1). Taxonomy (NCBI): domain Eukaryota; kingdom Metazoa; phylum Chordata; class Mammalia; order Artiodactyla; family Bovidae; genus Bos; species Bos mutus. Next base: position 30,347 of record NW_027219986.1, read on the forward strand.
GGGGCTTGAACAAAGGCAGGACCCAGCCTGGTTTATTGGAGCGACTGAGATGTGGCCTCAGGAGTGTCTGTTGGGATGAACAAGGGGTGGATCCAGCCGCGATCAGTGCAGGGATCGAGATGTGGGCTCAGGAGTGTTTTTTGAGTGCTTGAACAAGGGCAGGACCTGGCCTGGTTCAGAGAAGGGACCCAGATATGGGCTCAGGAGTGTTTCCCACGGGTTTCAGCAAGTGCTGGACCCAGCCTAGTTCAGTGTAGTGAAGGAGATCAGCCTGAGAGTCAGATGAAGGCCAAGGAGTGTTTGTCAGGGTCTTGAACATGTGTAGGACCCAGCCTAGTTCAGTTCAGGGGCGAGAAATGGGGTCAGGAGTGTTTGTCTGGGCTTGAATATGGCCAGGATCTCAGCCACTATCAGTGCAGGAACCAAGATGTGGTCTTAGGAGTGTTTGCCATGGTTGATATGGGCAGGAAACAGCTGGTTTGGTGCAGAGACTGGGATGTTGGCACAACAGTATTTGTCATGGCTTGAACTTTGGCGGGACCCACCCTTGTTCAGGGCAGTGAGTGAGATGCAGGCTCAGTAGTGTTTCCTGGGGGATTGAACAAGGGGAGCACACACCTTAGATCAGGGACAGGGAGCGATTTGTGGGCTCAGGATTGCTTGCTGCGGGCTTAAATAAGACCAGAAACCAGCCTTTGAGTCAGATGCAGGCCCAGAACAGTTGGTCGGGGGCTTGAACATGTGTAGTTTCTGGCCTGGTTCAGTGCAGTTTCTGATGTGTGGGCTCAGGAGTGTTTGTCAGGGGTTTCAAAAAGGGCAGGACCCCGTCTGCTTCAGTGCAGGGACCAGGATGTTGGCTCAGGAGCATTTGCAGGGGACTTCAGAAAGTGCTGAACCCAGCCTAGTTCAGTGCAGGGAACAAGATATTGGCACAGGAGTGTTTGTCAGGGTCTTGAACAAGTGTGTGGATCACAATAAAACTGTGGAAAATTCTGAAAGAGATGGGAATACCAGACCACCTGATCTGCCTCTTGAGAAATGTGTATGCAGGTCAGGAAGCAACAGTTAGAACTGCACATGGAACAACAGACTGGTTCCAAATAGGAAAAGGAATATGCGAAGGCTGTATATTGTCACACTGTTTATTTAACTTACATGCAGAGAACATCATGAGAAACGCTGGACTGGAAGAAACACAAGCTGGAATCAAGATTGCCAGGAGAAATATTAATAACCTCAGATATGCAGGTGGCACCAGCCTTGTGGCAGAAAGTGAAGAGAAACTGAAAAGACTCTTGATGAAAGTAAAAGTGGAGAGTGAAAAAGTTGGCTTAAAGCTCAACATTCAGAAAACGAAGATCATGGCCTCCAGCCCCATCACTTCATGGGAAATAGATGAAGAAACAGTGGAAACAGAGGCAAACATTATTTTTCTGGGCTCCAAATCACTGCAGATGGTGACTGCAGCCACGATATTAAAAGACGCTTACTCCTTGGAAGGAAGGTTATGACCAACCTAAATAGCATATTCAAAAACGGAGACATTATATTGCCAACAAAAGTTCGTCTAGTCAAGGCTATGGTTTTTCCTGTAGTCATGTATGGATGTGAGAGTTGGACTGTGAAGAAGCCTGAGCGCCAAAGAATTGATGCTTTTGAACTGTGGTGTTGGAGAAGACTCTTGAGAGTCCCTTGGACTGCAAGGAGATCCAACCAGTCCATTCTGAAGGAAATCAGCCCTGGAATTTCTTTGGAAGAATGATGCTAAAGCTGAAATTCCAGTCCTTTGGCCACCTCATGCGAAGAGTTGACTCATTGGAAAAGACTCTGATGCTTGGAGGGATTGGAGCAGGAGGAGAAGGGGACCACAGAGGATGAGATGGCTGGATGGCATCACTGACTGGATGGACGTGAGTCTCAGTGAACTCCGGGTGTTGGTGTTCGACAGGGAGGCCTGGCATACTGAGATTCATGGGTTCGCAAAGAGCCGGACACGACTGAGCGACTGATCTAATCTGAACAAGTGTAGGACTCAGCCCAGTTCAGTGTAGAGAGCGAGATATGGGCTCAGAAGTGTTTGTTAGACCTTCAACGTGGGCAGGACCCACCTGCTTCAGTGCAGGGACCAAAATGTGGTTTCAGGAGCATTTATCAAAGTCTTGAATAAGGGCAGGAACCAGGCGGCTTCAAGGCAGGGCGTGAGATGCGGGTACAGGAGTGTTTCCAGGGGGATTGAAAAAGGGGAGGACACACCTTAGTTCAGGGGCAGGCAGCGAGTTGTCAGCTCAGGATGTTTTTCTGGGGGCTTGAACAAAGTAGAAACCATTCTAGTTCAGTGCAGGGATGGAGATGTTGGCTCAGGAGTGTTTGTCAGGGATTTGCATGAGGGCAGGGACCAGCGAACTTCAGTGCAGTGAGTGAGATATGGGATCGTAGTGTTGCCTGGGGTATTGGTCAAGGGGAGGACACACCTTACTTCAGTGGCAGGGAGAGAGTTGTCAGCTCAGGATTGTTTGCCGGGGCTTGAACAAATGCTGGAACTATCCTGGTTCAGTGCAGGAACCAAGATGTTGGCTCAGGAGTGTTTGTCAGAGTCTTGAACAAGTGCAGGACACAGCCTAGTTCAGTGCAGGGACGGTGATGCAGGCTCAAGAGTGTTTGTCGGGGGTTTGAACAAGGGCTTGACCCAGCCTATTTTAGTGCAGGGACTGAGATGTGGGCTTAGGAGTTTTTGCCGGGGGTTTTGACAAGGTCTGGACCCAGCCTGGTTCAGTGCAGTGCGTGAGATGAGGGCTCAGTAGTGTTTCTGGGGGTTTGAACAAGGGAAGGACTCACCTTAGTTCATGGGCAGGGAGCGAGTTGTTGGCTCAGGATTGTTTGTCAGGGCTTGAACAGAGGCAGAAACCATCCTGATTCAGTGCAGGGATGAAGATTTTGGCTCAGGAGTTTTTGTCGGGGATTTGAACATGGGCAGGACCCAGTGCATGGACCGCGATGCACGCTCAGGAGTGTTTGTTGGGGGTTTGAACAAGGTCAGGACCCAGCCTAGTTCAGTGCTGAGACCGAGATGTGGGTTCAGGAGTATGTGTTGGGGGATCGAACAATGGCAGGACCTAGACTCGTTCAGTCGGAGAAGTCAATGGCACCCCACTCCAGTACTCTTGCCTGGAAAATCCCATGGATGGAGGAGCCTGGTGGGCTACAGTCCACAGGGTCACTAAGAGTTGGACACGACTGACGGACTTCACTTTCATTTTTCACTCTCATGCATTGGAAAAGGAAATGGCAACCCACTCTAGTGTTCTTGTCTTGAGAATCCCAGGGATGGGGGAGCCTGGTGGGCTGCCATGTATGGGGTCGCACAGAGTCGGACACAACTGAAGAGACTTAGCAGTGGTAGCAGCAGATTCGTTCAGTGCAGTGACTGAGATGTGGGCTTAGGAGTGTTTGTCAGGGTCTTGAACAAGTGTAGGACCCAGCCTAGTTCATTGTAGTGAGTGATATGTGGGCTCAGGAGTATTTGTTGTGGCTTGAACATGGGCAAGGACTCATCTGCTTCAGTTCAGGGACTGACATGTGGGTTCCAGAGTATTTGTCAGGGTTTTGAACAAGGGTAGGACCCAGGTGGCTTCAGTGCAGGGAGTGAGATGTGGGATCAGGGGTGTTTCCTGGGGGGCAGGGAGTTGAACAAGGGGAGGACACACCTTAGTTCAGGGGCAGGGAGCTAGGTGTCGGCTCAGGATTGCTTGCCGGGGGCTTGAACAAAAGCAGGAACCATCCTGGTTCAGTGCATGGACAGAGATGTTGGCTCTGGAATGTTTGTCGGGGGTTTGAACAAGGGAAGGACCCAGCCTAGTTCAGTGCAGGGACTGAGATGCAGGCTCAGGAGTGTTTGTCAGGGTCTTCAACAAGGGCAGGACCCAGACTGCTTTTGTGCAGGGACCGAGATGTGGGTTCAGGAGTATGTGTTGGGGGGATCTAACAAGGGCATGACCTAGACTGGTTCAGGGCCGGGGATGTGATATGGATACAGGAGTGTTTGTTGGGGTCTTAAACAAGGGCAGGACCCAGCCTAGTTTAGTGCAGGGACTGAGATGTGCGCTCAGCAGTATGTGTTGGTGGATCTAACAAGGGCATGACCTAGACTGGTTCAGTGCATGAACCAAGATGTCGGTTCAGGAGTATTTGTCGGGGTCTTGAACAAGGGCAGGACCCTGGCGGGTTCAGGGCAGGGAGTGAGATGTGGGATCAGGAGTGTTTTCTGGGGGATTGAACAAGAGCAAGACAGACCTAATTTCAGGGGCAGGGAGCGAGTTGTGGGCTCACGGTTGTTTGCTGGAGGCTTGAACAAAGGCAGGACTCAGCCTGCTTCAGTGCGGGGACTGAGATGTGGGCTCAGGTGTATGTGTTGGGGGAATCTAACAAGGGCAAGACACAGACTGGATCATGTGCAGGGCAGGAGATTTGGGCGCAGCAGTGTTTGCCGGGGTCATGAACAAGTGTAGGACCGAGCCTAGTTCAGTGCAGTGACCAAGAGTTTGGCTCAGGAGCGTTTGTCGGGGCTTGAACATGGGAAGGACCAGCCTGCTTCAGGGTAGAGCCCGAGATGTTGGTTCAGAGGTATGTGTCAGGGGACTAACTAGGGCAGAACCTAGACTGGTTCAGTGCAGTGACCGAGATGTGGACTCATGAGTATTTTCCAGGGGTTTGAGCAAGTGCTGGACCCAGCCTAGTTCAGTGCAGTGACAGAGATGTGGGCTCAGGAATGTTTCTCAGGGCTTGAACATGGGAAGGATACAGCCTGCTTTTGTGCAGGGACCAAGATGTGGGCTCAGGATTGCACTGGAAAAAAACATGATTCCATTACTAATGAGTGTAATGCCTATATATAACAATTAGGTGTAACTAGTCCATTGTGCCATTTAGGAGCACCTCAAGATGCAAGGCAAATGCAAGGAAGTAGGAAAGGGGGAATTAACAGTACCACAATTATAATGGGGGACTTTAATACCCCACTCACACCTATGGATACATCAACTGAAAAGAAAATTAGCAAAGAATCATGAGCTGTAAATGTACTTTTGTGTGTTATCTGTCTTTACACTTACTATAGTGCCTCTAGTATTGCAGGAGGTGATACTATATAGTTGTCCATATTTCCTACTGTCAGGAAGTTACCTAGAACAATTGGTAGAGTTGGGAAATTGATAGAAAAGTCCTAATACAAAGATGTACCTTCTAAACTAGTGCTATCTTCCTTTTTCATAAGTGGAGAAGTACTCACCAAGAAAGTGAAATCCCAGGTATCAGGTTATATGATCTCATAATGGGAATTTTCCTAAGATAGCAGTCTACATGCATATAAGTAAGTCCTGGCTCAAGCCCAGTTAATTATGCTAAATGTTAGAACATGTCTGATAGAACACATCTCCTTCAAGTCTCACACACCCTTCCTAAATTAATATCTTGAATTTCTGAGCTATGACTCTATACTTGGTATAGTATCATAGGCTGAGGCTTTAAGGTTGTAAAAGCTCATAGAGGACAGAGACCACATTAATTTATTACATTTGGAAATATCTCCTCAAGGCCTGCAGCCAGGTCTGGGGCAGCTGCCATCACCCTAAATGTCCAGAAGCTAGATCTGAAATCTGCCCTCCATTCTCCTCTCCAACTTCCTCCATCTTATCACCAACCTGTGGTGTTGTCTGTCCCTTGCCCTGGAAAGATACTTTGTTCTTACAGTCTTCATCATCTTCCTTGAGTGCCTACCCATTGCCTATATTTCATACTGTCTGCTGATTGAATGAACACAATTTATGAATGGAAAGCAGAGGCTGAAGACAGGCCTGCACAGAAGCTTCTGAAGTTACCTAGTGGGAATCTGCATTGACATGTGGCTACGTTGAGTGTTATTACTGACTTGAATCCTGTTCACTTGGTCATCTGGGAAATGCACATTTTCAGTCTGAAACTGGCACAAAAGGCTTTTTTTTTTCTTATTTCATTTTTGTGTACACCTTCTCTATAGTGTCCTATATCTGGTACTGTTACCTCCAAATATTCCCAGTTGAATGTGCCTTGGGCCTGATATGCACATATTCCGTCTTTTAGGCTTAGCTAAGATGGGAGGTTCAGAGGTCTTGTTGACACAATTTCTCAAATTGGTAGAGGACTTACAATCTACAATCTTTATCCATTACCAGGACACGTCCTTTGAAGGGCTGCAGGTGTTAACAATGAATTTGCCTGGACCCATGCTTTTGTGGCCCTAATGGCCCTTCATAGAGCTGAGGACCATTTGATTATCGTTAGGCACTTCAGTTTGGACTGGATTTTATCCTTTTGTTTGTTTTTTAAGCAGATGTATACTTTGCAAGCTAGAGTTGGTCTTGTGGGGTTCTCACAAATCCAGAGGACTGGCAGTAAGACTGGTGGCCATAGATAAGAATTTTTGCCATGGAAAGGTGACCTCATCATACCTGCAAACCCTCTGTGGGAAAGGCCCAGTTGGCTCCAACCATTTACGGGAGACCTTGTGATCCTGTAAGCTCCCCAATGGCTAGTGCAGCCTATTGTCTTGGTTAGGGGAGGTTAACGGAGGCATGATTACCATAATGTGCCTGCTTTGTGTCATCACTAAAGTAACAGGCAGAAATTGTTCTAGATAACATCCCTTTGCAATGACCATTCCTCAGGATTGGTGAGGTCCTATCATCAGGTTTCAGAAGGAAATCAGTGTGAAGGATTAAAGGATCATACTATATGTTTTTGACAAGGTCATGCTGACTTGCTGATGTGTGTACTTTCTTCTACAACTTTCTGTAAATTATGCCCCTTTCATTATTTCCTAGGGGATATTTACCCATATAATGGAAAGAATGGCCATCCTTGCTGAATCTCTGAAGAAACAGTTAAAAATCTTAGGGGGCATTAGGAATCTGAGGATTATCAATTGATGGGTAAGAGAGTTCTTTACCATTTTCATTTCGCTGAGAACCTAAGTAAGTTCGGTGAGTATCATTAAGTCCGACTCTTCCTGATCCCATGGATTGCAGCATGACAGGCTTCCCTGTCAATCACCAACTCATAGAGCCTGCTCAAACCCATAACCACTGATTCCCTGATGCCACCATGCATTTCATCTTCTGTCGTCACCCTCTCCTCCAGCCTTCAATCTTTCTCAGCATCAGGTTCTTTCCCAATGAGTCAGTCTTTCATTTCAGGTGGCCAAAATATCCAGGATCCAGTTCCAGCATCAGCCCTTCCAATCAATATTCTGAACTGATTTCCTTTAGAATTGACTCCTTTCATTTCCTTGCAGTCCAAGGGACTCTCAAGTGTTTTCTCTAACACCACATATCAATAGCATCGATTCCTTGGAGGTCAAGATTCTTTAGGTCCAATTCTCATCTCTTTACATAGCTTTGACTAGACTGACCTTTGTCTGCTTTATAATGTGCTGTCTAGCCTGGTTGTAACTTTTCTTCTAAGGAGAAAGCATATTTTAATTTCCTGAACAGAGTCACCATCTTCAGTGATTTTGGAACCTGCTCCCCCCAAATAGTTTCTCACTGTTTCCATTGGTTTCCCATCTTTATGTCACAAAGTGATGGGACCAGATGCCATGAATCTCATTTTGAATGTTGAGTTTTAAGTCACCTTAATCACTCTCCTCTTTTACTTTCCTCAAGAGACTCCGTAGTTCTTTCCATGTTCTGCCACATGAATCGTGTCATCTGCATATCTGATGTTATTGATATTTCTCCCAGCAAAGTTGATTCCAAACCCTGTTTCATTCAGTCTGGCATTTTGTGTGATGAACTCTTCATGTAAGTTCAATAAAGAGGTTGACAGTACAGCCTTGAAATATTCCTTTCCCAACTCAGAACCTGTCTGTTGTTCCATTTCCTTTTCTGACTGTTGCTTCTTGAGATGCATACAGATTTATCAGGAGGCATATAACATACTCTAGTAGTCCCATGTTTAGAAGAATTTAAAATGTTTTGTTGTGATCTACACAAACAAGTCTTTGGCATAGTCAAAAAGGAGTAGATGTTTTTCTGGTGCTCTCTGGCTTTTTTTTTTTTTTGGTATCAAATATTTTATTTTATTTATTTTTTATTTATTTTTAAAAGAAAATCCATCCTGAACCCTCCTCCCTCCTCCCTCCCGATACCATCCCTCTGGGTCATCCCAGTGCACCAGTCCCAAGCATCCAGCATCGTGCATTGAACCTGGACTGGCATCTTGTTTCATACATGACATTTCACATGTTTCAATGCCATTCTCCCAAATCTTGCCACCCTCTCCCTCTCCCACAGAGTCCATAAGCCTGTTCTATACATCAGTGTCTCTTTTGCTGTCTCGTATACAGGGTTATCGTAACCATCTTTCTAAATTCCGTATATATGTGTTAGTATACTGTATTGGTGTTTGTCCTTCTGGCTTACTTCACTCTGTATAATAGGCTCCAGTTTCATCCACCTCATTAGAACTGATTCAAATGTATTCTTTTTAATGGCTGAGTAATACTCCATTGTGTATATGTACCACAGCTTTCTTATCCATTCATCTGCTGATGGACATCTAGGTTCCTTCCATGTCCTGGCTATTATAAACAGTGCTGCGATGAACATTGGGTACACACGTGTCTCTTTCCCTTCTGGTTTCCTCAGTGTGTATGCCCAGCAGTGGGATTGCTGGATCATAAGGCAGTTCTATTTCCAGTTGTTTAAGGAATCTCCACACTGTTCTCCATAGTGGCTGTACTAGTTTGCATTCCCACCAACAGTGTAAGAGGGTTCCCTTTTCTCCACACCCTCTCCAGCATTTATTATTTGTAGACTTTTGGATCGCAGCCATTCTGACTGGTGTGAAATGGTATCTCATAGTGGTTTTGATTTGCATTTCTCTGATAATGAGTGATGTTGAGCATGTTTTCATGTGTTTGTTAGCCATCTGTATGTTCTTCTTTGGAGAAATGTCTATTTAGTTCTTTGGCCCATTTTTTGATTGGGTCATTTATTTTTCTGGAGTTGAGCTGGAGGAGTTGCTTGTATATTTTTTGAGATTAGTTGTTTGTCAGTTGCTTCATTTGCTATTATTTTCTCCCATTCTGAAGGCTGTCTTTTTACCTTGCTAATAGTTTCCTTTGATGTGCAGAAGCTTTTAAGTTTAATTAGGTCCCATTTGTTTATTTTTGCTTTTATTTCCAATATTCTGGGAGGTGGGTCATAGAGGATCCTGCTGTGATGTATGTCAGAGAGTGTTTTGCCTATGTTCTCCTCTAGGAGTTTTATAGTTTCTGGTCTTACGTTGAGATCTTTAATCCATTTTGAGTTTATTTTTGTATATGGTGTTAGAAAGTGTTCTAGTTTCATTCTTTTACAAGTGGTTGACCAGATTTCCCAGCACCACTTGTTAAAGAGATTGTCTTTAATCCATTGTATATTCTTGCCTCCTTTTCAAAGATAAGGTGTCCATATGTGCGTGGATTTATCTCTGGGCTTTCTATTTTGTTCCATTGATCTATATTTCTGTCTTTGTGCCAGTACCATACTGTCTTGATAACTGTGGCTTTGTAGTAGAGCCTGAAGTCAGGTAGGTTGATTCCTCCAGTTCCATTTTTCTTTCTCAAGATCGCTTTGGCTATTCGAGGTTTTTGTATTTCCATACAAATTGTGAAATTATTTGTTCTAGCTCTGTGAAGAATACTGTTGGTAGCTTGATAGGGATTGCATTGAATCTATAAATTGCTTTGGGTAGTATACTCATTTTCACTATATTGATTCTTCCAATCCATGAACATGGTATATTTCTCCATCTATTAGTGTCCTCTTTGATTTTTTCACCAGTGTTTTATAGTTTTTTTTCTATATATAGGTCTTTAGTTTCTTTAGGTAGATATATTCCTAAGTATTTTATTTTTTTTTCGTTGCAATGGTGAATGGAATTGTTTCCTTAATTTCTCTTTCTGTTTTCTCATTATTAGTGTATAGGAATGCAAGGGATTTCTGTGTGTTGATTTTATATCCTGCAACTTTACTATAATCATTGATTAGTTCTAGTAATTTTCTGGTGGAGTCTTTAGGGTTTTCTATGTAGAGGATCATGTCATCTGCAAATAGTGAGAGTTTTACTTCTTCTTTTCCAATTTGGATTCCTTTTATTTCTTTTTCTGCTCTGATTGCTGTGGCCAAAACTTCCAAAACTATGTTGAATAGTAATGGTGAAAGTGGGCACCCTTGTCTTGTTCCTGACTTTAGAGGAAATGCTTTCAATTTTTCACCATTGAGGATAATGTTTGCTGTGGGTTTGTCATATATAGCTTTTATTATGTTGAGGTATGTTCCTTCTATTCCTGCTTTCTGGAGAGTTTTTATCATAAATGGGTGTTGAATTTTGTCAAAGGCTTTCTCTGCATCTATTGAGATAATCATATGGTTTTTGTTTTTCAATTTGTTAATGTGGTGTATTACATTGATTGATTTGCGGATATTGAAGAAACCTTGCATCCCTGGGATAAAGCCCACTTGGTCATGGTGTATGATCTTTTTAATATGTTGTTGGATTCTGATTGCTAGAATTTTGTTTAGGATTTTTGCATCTATGTTCATCAGTGATATTGGCCTGTAGTTTTCTTTTTTTGTGGGATCTTTGTCAGGTTTTGGTATTAGGGTGATTGTGGCCTCATAGAATGAATTTGGAAGTTTACCTTCCTCTGCAATTTTCTGGAAGAGTTTGAGCAGGATAGGTGTTAGCTCTTCTCTAAATTTTTGGTAGAATTCAGCTGTGAAGCCGTCTGGACCTGGGCTTTTGCTTGCTGGAAGATTTTTGATTACAGTTTCAATTTCCATGCTTGTGATGGGTCTGTTAAGGTTTTCTATTTCTTCCTGGTCGAGTTTTGGAAAGTTGTACTTTTCTAAGAATTTGTCCATTTCTTCCTCGTTGTCCATTTTATTGGCATATAATTGTTGATAATAGTCTCTTATGATCCTTTGTATTTCTGTGTTGTCTGTTGTGATCTCTCCATTTTCATTTCTAATTTTATTGATTTGATTTTTCTCCCTTTGTTTCCTGATGAGTCTGGCTAATGGTTTATCAATTTTATTTATCCTTTCAAAGAACCAGCTTTTGGCTTTGTTGATTTTTGCTATGGTCTCTTTTGTTTCTTTTGCATTTATTTCTGCTCTAATTTTTTAAGATTTCTTTCCTTCTACTAACCCTGGGGTTCTTCATTTCTTCCTTTTCTAGTTGCTTTAGGTGTAGAGTTAGGTTATTTATTTGACTTTTTTCTTGTTTCTTGAGGTGTGCCTGTATTGCTATGAACTTTCCCCTTAGGACTGCTTTTACTGTGTCCCACAGGTTTTGGGTTGTTGTGTTTTCGTTTTCATTCGTTTCTATGCAAATTTTGATTTCTTTTTTGATTTCTTCTGTGATTTGTTGGTTATTCAGCAGGGTGTTGTTCATCCTCCATATGTTGGAATTTTTAATAGTTTTTCTCCTGTAATTGAGATCTAATCTTACTGCGTTGTGGTCAGAAAAGATGCTTGGAATGATTTCTATTTTTTTGAATTTACCAAGGCTAGCTTTATGGCCCAGGATGTGATCTATCCTGGAGAAGGTTCCATGTGCGCTTGAGAAAAAGGTGAAATTCATTGTTTTGGGATGAAATGTCCTATAGATATCAATTAGGTCTAACTGGTCTATTGTATCGTTTAAAGTTTGTGTTTCCTTGTTAATTTTCTGTTTAGTTGATCTATCCATAGGTGTGAGTGGGGTATTAAAGTCTCCCACTATTATTGTGTTTTTGTTAATTTCTCCTTTCATACTTGTTAGCATTTGTCTTACATACTGTGGTGCTCCCATGTTGGGTGCATATATATTTATAATTGTTATATCTTCTTCTTGGATTGATCCTTTGATCATTATGTAGTGACCTTCTTTGTCTCTTTTCACAGCCTTTGTTTTAAAGTCTATTTTATCTGATATGAGTATTGCTACTCCTGCTTTCTTTTGGTCCCTATTTGCATGGAAAATCTTTTTCCAGCCCTTCACTTTCAGTCTGTATGTGTCCCCTGTTTTGAGGTGGGTCTCCTGTAGACAACATATGTAGGGGTCTTGTTTTTGTATCCATTCAGCCAGTCTTTGTCTTTTGGTTGGGGCATTCAACCCATTTACGTTTAAGGTAATTACTGATATTTATGATCCCGTTGCCATTTACTTTATTGTTTGGGGTTTGAATTTATACACCATTTTTGTGTTTCCTGTCTAGAGAACATCCTTTAGTATTTGTTGGAGAGCTGGTTTGGTGGTGCAGAATTCTCTCAGCTTTTGCTTGTCTGAGAAGCTTTTGATTTCTCCTTCATACTTGAATGAAATCCTTGCTGGGTACAATAATCTGGGCTGTAGGTTATTTTCTTTCATCATTTTAAGTATGTCTTGCCATTCCCTCCTGGCTTGAAGAGTTTCTATTGAAAGATCAGCTGTTATCCTTATGGGAATTCCCTTGTTATTTGTTGTTTTTATTTGTTATTTTTGTTTTTTCCCTTGCTGCTTTTAATATTTGTTCTTTGTGTTTGATCTTTGTTAATTTGATTAATATGTGTCTTGGGGTGTTTTTGCCTTGGGTTTATCCTGTTTGGGATTCTCTGGGTTTCTTGGACTTGGGTGATTATTTCCTTCCCCAGTTTAGGGAAGTTTTCAACTATTATCTCCTCAAGTATTTTCTCATAGTCTTTCTTTTTGTCTTCTTCTTCTGGAACCCTATGATTTGAATGTTGTAGCATTTAATATTGTCCTGGAGGTCTCTGAGATTGTCCTCATTTCTTTTAATTCGTTTTTCTTTTATTCTCTCTGATTCATTTATTTCTACCATTCTATCTTCTAATTCACTAATCCTATCTTCTGCCTCTGTTATTCTACTATTTGTTGCCTCCAGAGTGTTTTTAATTTCATTTATTGCATTATTCATTATATATTGACTCTTTTTATTTCTTCTAGGTCCTTGTTAAACCTTTCTTGCATCTTCTCAATCCTTGTCTCCACGCTATTTATCTGTGATTCCATTTTAATTTCAAGATTTTGGATCAATTTCACTATCATTATTCAGAATTCTTTATCAGGTAGATTCCCTATCTCTTCCTTTTTTGTTTGGTTTGGTGGGCATTTATCCTGTTCCTTTATCTGCTGGGTATTCCTCTGTCTCTTCATCTTGTTTAAATTGCTGAGTTTGGGGTGTCCTTTCTGTATTCTGGCAGTTTGTGGAGTTCTCTTTATTGTGGCTTTTCCTCGCTGTGTGTGGGTTTGTACAGGTGGCTTGTCAAGGTTTCCTGGTTAGGGAAGCTTGTGTCGGTGTTCTGATGGGTGGAGCTGTATTTCTTCTCTTTGTTCAGTCGCGCTGTGGGGAGGGAGGGAGGGATGCTGCAAACAAATAACACTGGCGTGCGCTCGCAGTGCCTCAGCCACACTGGGTCTGCCCCCCGCTCACGGCGCGTGTAGCCTCCCTGCCCACACTGCTCGGGCTCTAGGTTGTTCCGCTGGGAACAATCCGAGGCTGGCCCTGGGTTGCATGTACCTCCCAGGTCCAAGCCGCTCAGGTTCAGGCACTCGGGTAGTCCTCAGAGGCGCAGACTCAGTTGGGCCTGAGTTTTGTGCTCTTCCCAGGTCCGAGCAGCTCAAGTGATGAGGTGTTTGGCGAGCGCCAATGCTGCGACTTATCGCCTCCCCGCCACTCGGTTATCTGGGTGTAAAACCAGCGCACCTTCTCAGGCAGATGTTAACCGTCCAGACCCCCAAAAAGTTTTAGTTAGCAAAGAAGCCTGCTTACAGTTTTATAGATAATGTCTCTCTGGGGCTGCGATTGCCCCCTTCCGGCTCTGGCTGCCTGTCACCAGAGGGGGAAGGTCTGCAGCCAGCTATCTCTGATCAATTCTTTGTTCCGTGCGCGGGCCTGACGGTGTCTTAGGTTGGGGCTGGCTTTTCGCGTGGTAGATATCCCACAGTCTGGTTTGCTAGCCCAAATTATTTCGCTCAGATAGTGCTCAGGGTATTCAGGCCAGATTCTTACTCTAAGCGATGCAGCCTGTGCTGCACCTCCCTGCCCAGCCCCCGCTTGCTAATGGCGCGTGCAGGCGTCTGCGCTGCTTCTCCGCTGGGGGAGTTACTGTAGGACTCGCAATCTTCGAGTTTTAATTGTTTATTTATTTTTTCTTCCTGTTATGTTGCCCTCTGTGCTTCCAAAGCTCGGCACAGATTTGGCAGTGAGAAGGTTTCCTGGTGTTTGGAAACTTCTCTCTTTTTAAGACTCCCTTCCCGGGACAGAACTCCGTCCCTCCCTCTTTTGTCTCTTTTTTTGTCTTTTATATTTTTTCCTACCTCCTTTCGAAGAGTTGGATTGCTTTTCTGGGTGCCTGATGTCCTCTGCCGGCATTCAGAAATTGTTTTGTGGAATTTACTCGACGTTTAAATGCTCTTTTAATGAATTTGTGGGGGAGAAAGTGTTCTCCCCGTCCTACTCCTCCGCCATCTTGGCTCCTCCTCCTCTGGCTTTTTTGATAACCCAATGGGTGTTGGTAATTTGATCTCAGGTTCTTCTGACCTTTCTAAATCCAGCTTGAACATCTGGAAGCTCATGGTTCACATTCTATTGAAGCCTGGCTTTGGGAATTTTGAGCAGTACTTTGCGAATGTGTGAGATGAGTGAAGTTAAGTAGTAGTTTGCACACTCGATGGATTGCCTTTTATTGCAGTTGGAATGAAAACTGAACTTTTCCAGTGGTCTGGCCACAGCTGTGTCTTCCAAATCTGCTGGCATATAGAGGGCAGCACACTCACAACATCATCTTTTAGAATTTGAAAGAGCTCAACTGAATTCCACCACCTCCACGAGCTTTGTTTGTAGTTATGCTTCTAAAGTCCGACTTGACTTTGCATTCCAGGACGTCTGGCTCTAGGTGAGTGATCACACCATTGTGCTTAACTGGATCATGCAGATCTTTTGTGCATATTTCATCTGTGTATTCTTCCCTCCTCTTCTTAATAGCTTCTGCTTCTGTTACATCCGTACCATTTCTGTCCTTTATTGTGCTCCTCTTTGCATGAAATTTGCCCTTGGTATCTCTGATTTTCTCGAAGAGATCTGTAGGATTTCCCATTCTATTTATTTCCTCTATGAACTGGTATTGATAACTGAGGAAGGTTTAATCTCTCCTTGCTATTCTTTGGGACTCTGCATTCAGATGGGTATTGTTTTCATTTTCTCGTTTTTGTTTAGCGTCTTTGGTCTTTTCAGATCTTTGTAAGGCCTCATCACTTTGTTATTTTGCATTTCTTTTATATGGGAATGGTCTTTATCCCTGATTCCTGTACAATGTCACACCTCCACCCATAGGTCTTCAGGCACTCTGTCTATCAGATAGAATCCCCTGAATCTATTTATCACTTCCACTGTATAATCATAAGCGTTTTGATTTTGCACCTGTAAAATATGCTAATCCCCTATTTCATGCAGAGAAATCTTCACCCAGACTTTTTTCAAAGAAATACAGAGAACTCTTTCTGTTATTCAGGAAATACATGAAATATAACTGTACCTATTTGATGTTTTAGCTCAGATATCAATTTCTGATTCATTGAAAATTCTCTATTTCATGTGTACAGTTCAGTTCAGTTTAGTTCAGTCACTCAGGCATGTCTGACTCTTTGCGACCCCATGAATTGCAGTATGCCAGGCCTCCCTATCTATCACCATCTCCCAGAGTTCATTCTAACTCACTTCCATCGAGTCAGTGATGCCGTCCAACCGTCTCATCCTCTGTCATCCCCTTTCCCTTATATCCTCAATCTCTCCCATCATCAGAGTCTTTTCCAATGAGTCAACACTTCCCATGAGGTGGCCAAAGTCCTAGAGTTTCAGCTGTAGCATCAGTCCTTCCAAAGAAATCCCAGGGCTGATCTCCTTCCAAATGCACTGGTTGGATCCCCTTGCAGTCCAAGGGACTCTCAAGAGTCTTCTCCAACACCACAGATCAAAAGCATCAATTCTTCAGTGCTCAGCAATCTTCACAGTCCAACTCTCACATCCATATATGAAGACTGGAGAAACCATAGCCTTGACTAGACGAACCTTTCTTGGCAAAGTAATGTCTCTGCTTTTGACTATGCTATCTAGCTTGGTCATAACTTTTCTTCCGAGGAGTAAACGTCTCTTAATTTCATGGCTGCAGTCATCATCTGCAGTGATTTTGCAGCCCCAAAAAATAAAGTCTGACACTGTTTCCACTGTTTCACCATCTATTTCCCATGAAGTGATGGAACCAGATGCCATGATCTTCGTTTTCTTAATGTTGAGCTTTAAGCCAACTTTTTCACTCTCCTCTTTCACTTTCTTCTAGAGGCTTTTTAGTTCCTCTTCTCTGCCATAAGGGTGGTGTCATCTGTATATCTGAGGTTATTGATATTTCTCCCAGCAATCTTGATTCCAGCTTGCACTTCTTCCAGCCCACTGTTTCACATGATGCACTCTGCATGTAATTTAAATAAGCAGGGTGACAATATATAGGCTTGCGATCCTCCTTTTCCTAATTGGAACCAGTCTGTTGTTCCATGTCCAGTTCTAACTGTTTTTTCCTAACCTGCATATAGGTTTCATGTGTACAAATCTAGAAAAAATTTCATATGTGAATAGTCGAGATTTCATATTTCATATGAGAACATTTCTCCCCAGATTGTTAAATGTGAAATACACAGAATTCCAAGTCTCATATCAGAAGACCTTCATTCAAGCTTTCTTGATGGAAATATACAGAATTTCAGAGCTCAAGCATGAAAATCTGTGGGAAAATTCTACATTTCTTGTAGGAGAATGAATGCACTTTTTTCAAATGTGAAATAGACAGTATTCAATATTTCATGAAGGAAAGACAGCACAAAGATTTTCAAATGAGAAATATGAAAAAATTCCATATCTCATGTGAGAAATCCTGTGACCATATTTTGATATGTGAAATAGACATTTTCATATTTCCTGTCAAAGAATCTGCATCCTGATTTTCATACCTCTAATGTGAAAAATTCCACATTTTATGCAGAAAATATTGTATGTATACTTTCATGTGAGATGTACAGAGAATTCCACATTTCAAGTTGGAAAAATTGTCCCCAGATTTGTATATGTGACTAATAGAGAATTTTATATTTCACATTCTGGAATATACATCTAGATTTTCAAATGTGAAACTGAGAATTTCATCTTTTATGAAGGACTATGTCATTTCAGATGTCTGTACTTGAAACAGATAATACCTTCATCAAGAGGCGCCTTAATTCCTATTATTCTTCTGTCATTTGGGTGTTTTCATCTGGATAACTAAGTTATCATATCGCCCACATAAATTTTGTGTCTAGCTTGAGATTCATCTAGGATTTTATTTTTTCATGAGGTCCTCTGAACAGAAGTCAAATAACCAGGGCAACACTAGATAGCTTTGACTTATTCCTTTCCCGATTTTGAATCATTTCATTGTCCCGTGTCCAGGTCTAACTGTTGCAAATTTAATAGCGTACACATTTCCCAGGAGACAGGTAAGGAATTCTGATGTTCTTTTCTCTAAGAATTTTCCAAAATTACTTTTCTTTTTCAATGGTTTGTGTGTGATTCACAGTGTCCAAGTCATTAGCAGAAACAATTAAGCAGATATAGATGATTGTATAGTCTATACATCAATTTATGTGTACCTGTTATGACTGAATCACTAACTACACATTTCTGTGTTTTTTTGTTTGTTTATTTTTTGGTCATTGTTGTTATTGTTGTTTTCTCTCTTTATCAAGTAGCCAAGTACCAAGTAGTCAAGTCAAGTATGAACTTGCCAACTTATTCTACAGGAATTAAATTATGCCCATGGCAGTCTCTGACCCTTGAGACTCACTGAATGGAATTAAGCTTTGAGATTTGAAATCAGACATCGGTACTCTGGGAAAATGTCAGGAACATTCAAAATATAGCTAGATATATTCAAGTGCTGACTTTTTGAGCCCAGTTATGCTATTATATTTTATGTGGAATGTTCTGCATTTCTTCATGCTGATGACAATTTATCATTAAGAGAAATTTTCTAGGGGGAAAACAACAACAACAACAAATGTGCTTGATTGCATGTTGGAAGTCAAATTAATACCAGTTACGTGTGTACGTAAGCAACGTCCCATCAAACAGAGTAATTCATGTCCACTAATGTTTCATGTTTTGCTGTCAAGGAAAAAGAATAATAGAGCTTTCCAGGAAACACTGAGAAGTTCAAAGAAGGCAGAAATGTAGAAGGATATGAAATGCCCCTCTCTCAATGTATAGATCAGAAGTAACACTTCTACATGGTCAATAGTTTTCCCAGAGCATCAGATAAATACTAGCAGAAGACCCTAGTCCCCAGAGTGTTCCATGTGGGTTTCAGACATACCTGGGTGGGAAGGAATTAAGATGGGAAAAGAAGTATAAGAGGAAGCAAAACAAAACCTGAGCCTTGTGGTGGGAGATGGAGAAGCAGGGAAGAGATTTCCAGAATGAGGCAAGCCCCTTCAGTAAAGGGTAAATTGCTTTGGACTGAAAGGAAGCAAGGTAAGACAGCTGATGAAATATTATTTATATAGAGCAAAAGTTACACAGATAATGTGTGTCGTGGCTCTATATGGCCCAAACTGCAATGCAGCTCAACCAGTGTGCATGGGGTCTGGAAGCTGGACACAGGATTTAGAGTGCCATCCTGGGAGAGGACTGTTGTTCGTTATGTGGAGATGGCCTGAAGGAGAAAGGGTGACAGAGAATGAGATGGCTGGATTGCATCACCAATGCAATGGACACGAACTTGGGCAAACTTCAGGAAATGGTGAGGGACAGGGAGGTCTGGCACACTGTGGTCCATGGGGTTGCAGATACAACTGGGCAAATGAACAACAACAATTTCTTGAGATAAAGCTGTTCCAGGGAGAGTAGAAGAGGAAAACGTTTGTGAGAACAATGGAAGCGCCAAGTTCTCCCCTAGAGACGGAGGAAGTGGGAAGAGTCTGGCCACCTGGATTAGTGCTCTCCTGAAAGGTGTGCCTTCTGGCCACCTTGTAGAGTCCACTTCTCACACAGCCCTGATCTGTAGTCAGCAGGCACCAGCATGTGTCCTGAGGGCCTGACCTCCTACTGGGTACCAGGTTCTCGGTTGGTGTGAGATGCCCAGCCCTGTTGGTGGACACTCAGGCTGACCACATGTCACTCCACAGCCACAAGCCCAAGGGAGCTTCCTCCTTGACCACAGCAATGGACCTGAACTGGACTCAGCCTTGGGGTTGTCTATGGAAGGAAAGGTGGGAAAGGTCATGTCTGTCTTTTGCTTGTTTGTTTGTTTGTTTTCTATTATTGGCCAGCCAGTGCAGCTTGCAGGATCTTAGTTCCCCAACTATGTATAGAATCCCTGCCCTCAGCAGTGAAAGTGCAGAGTCCTAACCACTCCAGGACTACCAGAGAGTTCCTAGTAGGTCATTTCTTGAGCCTGGCAGATGGCCCAGAAGTCTGACGTTGGCTGCTGAGAGGCAGCCTTCTATGGGTGAGGCTTGGGTGAAGTCACAAAACATCCCTCTCTCCCTGATCTCTGGGAGCCCTATGACCATGGCCCATATCATAGAAACTTCTGGAGGTAGAGAGAACTGAAGGACGACATACCCCCTCCCCACTCATATTCCTTTCCTGGCTACAGACCCAAAGGCCTTCCAATAAATTCATCTGCTCTCAACCCATCTACAGAAAGCATGCTGTCCTCCTTCCTGGAAACCTTCCCTGAAGAAAAGGTTGAAATCATGTCCTCTGCTTCTTCCTAACATAACATGTGAAGGCTTTTCTGTACATCCAGTGTTAAGCTTATGCTAGACAGCTATGGGTTTTCTTCTTTTTTTTTTTTATTTTTTGTTAAAACACATACTCCCCTTCACAACCAGGATGGTTTGAGCACAGGCCTTGCTCTGTTCTCAAGGCTCTGTCCCTCACAGTCTAGGAGAGAAGTAAAGAAAGTTGGGGCCAGAACGAGAGTTGGGTGGGGACTTTTAGCAGCAGTGGTCTGCAAGAAGGGGTCCACAGGAGCAGGCTGTGTCCTGGAAAATCTGGGGGGTGGGCATTTGTTGATGTTTAGAAGTCACCTGGGAGCTGAGTCATCACCTGCATACTCCCCACCTGTCCTTGAGGTGAGCCCTCTCCAGGGACTCCTGATCTAAAGAACGCATTAATGTACTAAGGTGGCCACAAGATATACAAGAGACCTAAACAACAGGAAATTGTTTTCTCCCAGTTCTGGAGGCTAGAAGTCCAGGATCAAGGTGTTGACAGTGTGGTTTCTTGGGAGATCTCTTTCCCTGATGCACAAACAGCTGCATTCTCGTGTCCTCCTGTCCCTTTATGTCCATGCATCCTTGATGTCTTGTGTGTCCTAATTTCCTTTTTTTTTTTCTGGCCATGCTGCTTCACTTCTGGGTCTTAGTTTCCAGTCCAGGGATTGAAATGGGGCCCTTGGCAGTGAAAATTCTGAGCCCTAACCACTGGCCTTGCAGGGAATTCTGCTCTCTCTTTTTATGTAGAGAACCATCAGATTGGACTAGGGCTTACCCTAGTGACTTCGTTGAGTTTAACTACCTTGTTAAGAATATAATCTACAAATATAGTCACATTCCAAAGTGTAGGGGGTTAGGACTTCTACAGATAATTTTTTAAATGAATTAATTTATTTGATGGCACCAATTGTTAGTTGTGGCATGTGGGATCTTTGGACTTCCTGGCAGCACATGGGATCTAGTTCCCTGACCAGGAACCAAAGCCCAGCCCCCTGCACTGGGAGTGGAGAGCTTTAGCCACTGGATCATTGGGAAAGTCCCCTCAACATATGGATTTTGTAGGACACAATGAAGCCCAAAACAGGGTTGATGGTAGGGTGATGTGCCTGGCTACACATTGTGGTGTAGCTTCACGTTGCACCCTACCTGCTCCTTAGAAATATCTGAGACGCTTAGTAACGTTGACTCCCTGGTCCCATTCCTGGAGATACTTATTCTGTGGGTATGGAGTAAGATCGGCAAAATCAACCAGAACTTTTCAAAATCAATCAGTACTTTTCAAAACTCTCTAGTACTCACTGTTTAATATGGACACCTTAAGCAGCCTGGGCAACACCTGGAGTTTGTGAGAAACTCAAGACTCTCAGGCCCCACTCACAACTGTTGGACGAGAATATGTTTTTACACAAGACATGTAGGGAAATCCTTAGATTCACTGAGGGTTACAAAGCACAGCCCAGGAGATTTGCAAGTGTGGCCCAAACTGAGAAGTTTGGATCCAGATCTCTGAACTTTGCTTATACCCTAACTTCCTTTAGTACGAAGGACATCCAGAAGCCCCAGGACAGAGTGTGGAGGTCCTAGAATCTCTGAAGAGTGGTGGGGAGGATGAAGCTCCCAGCTCAAGCTACAACATCTGATTGGTTTATTGAATTACCAATAACACGCTTCTCCCAAGGCAGGTGCTCAGTGTGTCACATGAAGAAAAAATTAATTCCTGACCCTCAACCCTCAGGGTCTCCTGAAGGAGTAGATTCTTGGATATTTTAAGCATGTTTTTACTGTTGTTTGGGTTCCCCTTGTGCCTCAGCTGGTAAAGAATCTGCCTGCAATGTGGGAGACCTGAGTTTGATCCCTGGGTTGGGAAAATCCCCTGGAGACAGGAAAGGCTACCCAGTCCAGTATTCTAGCCTGGACGATTCCATGGACTGTATATAGTCCATGGGGTCAGGAAGGGTCAGACACGACTGAGGGACTTTCACTTTCACTGTTGTGGTTTAGTTGCTAAGTTGTGTCTGAGTCTTTTGTGACCCCATAGACTGTAGCCTGCCAGGCCCCTCTGTCCATGGTATTTCCCAGGCAAGAATACTGGACTGGGTTGCCATTTCTTCCTCCAGGAGATCTTTCCAACCCTTTCATTGAAACCAGGTCTCCTGCATTAACAGGTGGATTCTTAACTGCTGAACCACCAGAGATCAATCTTTCCCAAAGTATTGGATGATTTTACACCCTGGGACTCACGTCACATCAGAATCAAGTGAGGCAAACATTGAACTTTCAGATGCCCAGGCCCCCTCCTCAGGCAATTTTAGTTTCTTAGGTATGATATGCAGCCCTGGAATCTCTATGTTTAATAATGTCCCAGGTGATTCTGAGATTTGAACAATCTTTAGAAGCATATGAAAATGAAAGTGTTAGTCATCCAGTTGTGTTTGACTCTTTGCAAACCCATGGATAGTAGTTCCCCAGGCTCCTCTATCCATGGAATTCTCGAGGCAAGCATACTGAAGTGGATAGCCATTCCCTTCTCCAGGAGATCTTCCTGAACCAGGGATCAAACTCCAGTCTCCTCTACTGCAGGCAGACTTTTTACTGTCTGAGCCATTAGGGAAGCCTAGAAGCATAAATATGTAGTCAACATTTTCCTTCCTTTCCCCTAAGTTTTTGCAAACATTTTAAAATTGACATCCAAAATGTTTTTATTGTAAGTGTAAACACAGCAAAGGATGTACCTTTGGGCATACAATAAAAATAAACCCTTTAAGTAATCAAACTAGGAATTCCCTGGCAAACCAGCGTTTACTGCTCAATGCTATCACTCTGGTGATCTGGGTTCAGTCCCCGGTCAGGAAACTAAGATCCTGCAGGAAGTCTCATGGTGTATCCATAAATAAATAAAACTGTTAATATCATGCTTACAAATACATCCAGAAGAATGTAAAGAGCATAGACTTCAAAAATATATATATTTTTATTCATTTATTTGGCTGCCTCGAGTCTTAGTCATGGCATGCAGGATCCTTTGTCCTTTCTACTGCCCTCTGGTATATGGGATCTTAACCACCATGTATTAAACGCACATTCCCTACATTGGAAGGCAGATTCTCAACCCATGGACCACGAGGGAAGTCCCTAGCCTTGGGTTTTGATACTCACCAACATTGCAGAAGGCCATGGCAAGGCAATCCAGCATTTTTGCCTGGAGAAGTCCATGGATAGAGGAGCCTGGCTGGCTACAGTCTATGGGGTCGCAAGAAGTCAGACACAACTGAGCAACTAGGCACAGCACTCACCATCAACCATCTTAAAAGAGTCTAAAACGAGCTCTTTCTAATGGTCAGTTCTGTATTTTTTTTCCCTGCTTCATTGAGATGTAATGGACACATATTGTGTAAATTTAAGGTGAACACATGTTGATTTGATAAGAACAGTGTTTTTGATGTTATATCTGGTTACAACACTTGAGATCACGTTCATCAGTGAACTTCATTTTTGTTCTAATTCAGTGACTCTGTTACCTTATAAGGAATGGAAATACACATATTTCTACTCTGAAACCCTCCCTCCCTCTATGTATCTGTGTGCACAGGGTTGTAAAGGCAGTGGGAAGGAAAGCTTGAGATATAATCTTGGTGGTGCAAAGGGGAAGGAGAGAGAAGACGGGGAGTGAGTGAGGAAGGCAGAAGGATGGGGACCAGGGTGTGACCTGACACCCCTGACCTGGTTTAAGAAAGCATGAGCCCCTGCCTAGAAAAAGCTCCTGGGGTTCAGCATGAAGATCCACAGTGAGGACCCCTGAAATCCAGCGGGTGCTGAGTCTTCAAGTGCAGATCATTTGGGAGTAAGCTTGCTTTCTGCTCTCCTCACCATGCCCACCCGCCTCTAACCCACCATCCTTGCTCCCAGAAGAGGACAGGGGTTTGCTGTTTGCAGCTGGAGAATTTTCTGGTATTGGAGGAGAACCCCTGATTTTTCCATTCCTGATACCAGCCCGAGCTCTGTTGGAATAGCTATGTGGACCACCTTCCCCTGCCCTTAAGCTATTGAATCCCAAATAACTAAAGATGCAGATAAACTGGAGATAAGATGGTGGGCCTCTGGATGCCAGAGAGGGAAGTGGGGACTCTCACCACCCTGAGACCTGGAAAACAGCCCCTGGGTGGGGCCCTGCAGCCGCACCCACATTCTTTCCTCTCTTTAACAATTTGGTAGAAAGGTTTCTAGTTGAAAGATCCCATGGGGAAAAACTGGCTCAGAAACCTGATTGGAGCACCATTTGGATACTATGGATTGGATTAGAATGGGTTTTCAAAGGCTTGGAATCTCCTGATCCAGCCTCACTGAGAAAAGGCTTTTGGAGAGCCAGGTAGGAGTTTCATGGACACTGGACACAGGAAGCAGTGCTGATATTTCCAGAGAAATCTTTCTGGGGCGTGGAGACAGAGATACTCCAGCTTCATCCTCCAGTGGGACTCAGAATAGGAAGTGTTTAGCTGCACTGAGTCAACTGGACTTCAGGAGCTGGTGAGCCATGGGGTTTGGAATGCTTCATTTTGTTCTCTACAGCCATGAGTGTGCAAAATTGCTCTGTAAAGGCCTAGAGAGTAAACGGGCATTAAGCGCCAATGCAGTCTCTGCCATTAGCAGAGTGAAATAGCCTCGGGTACCCACTCCAGTGTTCTTGCCTAGAGAATCCCAGGGACAGGGGAACCTGGTGGGCTGCTGTCTATGGGGCCACACAGAGTCGGACACGACTGAAGTGACTTAGCAGCAGCAGCAGCAGCAGCAGCAAATGATCACGGCTGTGTTCCAATAAAACTTTATTTGTGACACTGAAATTTAGATATCCTATAATTTTCACATATCGCAAAATATTCCTTTGTTTGCCCCCAAATAAAAAAAATGTAAAAATATTAAATATATTTTTAAAGTAAAAAAAAAAAAAAAAAAAACTAAAACCTAAAAATCATTCTGAGCTTGCTGGTTGGGAGAAAAAGCAAACAGGAAGGAAGCCAATTTGTAAATTCCTGTTTAAACCATTTGCCTATATAATGCAGCTAGCATCCCATTAGTGACTTGTGACATGAATTTAGTAGGCTGGATTCTGCTTATGAAAAACAGAAATTTCCATTAAATCTAAGATGACATCAGCTGTAAAATACAGCATTATTCCTTTTTTTTTTTTTTTTTTTTCTGCCACACCCAGTGGCATGTGGGATCATAGGTCTCTGACAGGGATTGAAGCCATGACCCTGGCCTGGAAGTGAGGAGTCTTAAATACTGGATCACCAGGGAAGTCCCACAGAATTATTTTTCATACCACTATAAAATATACACATATATACATATGTATGTGTGTGTGTTCAGTTGCTTCAGTAATGTTTGACTCCTTGCAACACTATGGACTTGGAGAAGGCAATGGTACCCCACTCCAGTACTCTTGCCTGGAAAATCTCATGGATGGAGGACCCTGGTGGGCTGCAGTCCATGGGGTCGCTGGGAGTCGGGCACGACTGAGGGACTTCACTTTGACTTTTCACTTTCATGCATTGGAGAAGGAAATGGCAACCCACTCGTGTTCTTGCCTGGAGAATCCCAGGGACAGTGGAGCCTGGTGGGCTGCTGTCTCTGGGGTCGCACAGAGTCGGACACGACTGAAGCCACTTAGTAGCAGCAGCAGCAGCAGCAACGCTATGGACTGTAGCCCATCCGGCTCCTCTGTCCATAGGATTCTTCAGGCAGGAATACTGCAGTGGGTTGCCATGCCCTCCTCCAGGGGGTCGTCCTGACCCAGAGATGGAACCTGCATCTCTTACATCTTCTGCATTGTCAGGAGAGACCTTTACCGCTAGGGCTATCATTTATACACAACCAAACAAACTATAATATGCTGCTGATGAAATGTGATCTGGTATCAGAAATGGTCAAATGTAAACTGTAGAATGTCCCTTAATGTCAATGAAACGTGTTAACAGCATGGAAGCTATCAACAAATGTATTATATGGAGAGAAATTGTGTTACAAACCTTTTATTTCAATGACCACTACTGCCCCTGTCAGCATCCAACTACATACTGGCTGACTTTCTCCCTTGCATGATACTTTTAATTCATTAAGATTTGGAATTCATTAAATGCTTGGAGAAATTGCTTGTCAGCTTCTTTGCTAAGATCAAGTGTAAGAACCTGGGGAGCCAGGAATTAGTGGGTCAAGCCTGTGGTACAGATAAAAGATTGTATTCATAACAGCTACTGTTTATTTATGCAGCAGACATGTAGCACTGACAGACACCAGAACTTGTTCTAGAAACAACAATACAGCAACCCAATAGCTCTGGAGTTGAATATGGCATGTGAGTTGGGGGAGGCTGTGATTTCTGACATCAGGGTCAGGGAAGCCTGGCAGAGAAACTGTGGACTGAAGCAGGTCAGGAGTTGGGTGACAGTACTTGAGACAGTGTCCAAGGCAGGGGGAGTAGCAGAAGTCCTGAGAAGGCCCTGTCCTCTCTCCTTGGTACCCTTGGGAGATTGGGTCTGGGAACCCTGCACCCACAGATACCAAAATCCATGGATGCTCAAGTTCCTTATATAAAATGGTATAGTCTTTGCACGTAACTTAAGGGGATGCTCCCACATGCTTTAAATCATCTCCACATTCCTTGTAATACCTAATACAATGCCAATGCTGTGTAAATAGTTTCATTTACAATGTACATGCTATATATATACACATATATATGCATATACATATATGTGTATATATGCATATGTATGTATTTTTGTATGTATGTGTGTGTGTATGTATATGTATATATAGTTGCCAGCATGAGGCAGGTTCAAGTTTTGCTATGAGAACTTTCTGGAATTTTTTTTTTTTTTTTTTTTTGATCCATGTATAGAGTCTGGTGCCTTCTGGACTCAGAGAATGGAGGGAGTGAGGGGCACCCCCAAGGGACAGCTGGGGGCTCTTTTGGACATTTTATGTTGGTCAGCATTTCTGAGTGAGATTGGAGATCTATAAGCAAAGTGGTGCCTACCAGCTCTCCTGTAGAGTTTAACAGGAGCACTGGGGCCACTATGGGGAGACAAGGCAAAAGTAGGGTCTGGAGAAGGAAGTTTAAAATGATCATGTCACTTAACTGAGTTTGAGATGTTTCCTTATGTCTAAGGGTGTTAATAGTTATCTCAATGTTTCAGCTGATGATTAAATCAGGTACTAATTTTGTCTTTTGGAAGAAATATAATCATCACCACTTATCTGCAGAGAATAAGTTCCAAGACCCCCAGTGGACATCTGTAACCACACATAGTATCAAACCCTATATACACAATGGTTTTTCTATACAAACATACCTGTGATGCAGTTTATTTTATAAAAGAACAGTAAGAGATTGGCAACTTCCTAATAATAACAGGAAAGTGAAAGTGAAGTTGCTCAGTCGTGTCCAACTCTTTGCAACCTGATGGACTGCAGCTTACTATGCTCCTCTGTGATGGGATTTCCCAGGCAAGAATTCTGGATTGGGTTGCCATTTCCTTCTCCAGGGATGGAACCCAGGTCTCCTGAATTGTAGCAGACACTTTACCATCTGAGCCACCAGGGAAGGTGTAATAATAACATAGAACAATTATAACAACATATTTTTATAACAGTTTTGTGAATGTAGTCTCTATGTAAAATATATTACTGAACTAATTTCGTGATTTTTTTTTCACCCTAACTATGCACTATGCTCTGTGGCCATACCTTTTGCAGTTTGCAGTTTGACAGCAAAACTAACCCAGATTTCTTTTCTCTGCTTCACATTCACCACAGATATTAGCAACCTCAGCATACTTTTTTTTTCTTTTTATATCAAATTGAGAACTTTGATCTTTTCACTTAAAGGTAGCACTTAAAGGATTCTCTCTGGCATGTCTAAATAACCAACATCACTCCACTTATGGTTTGGGGCCATTATTGAGTAAAATAAGGGTGACTTGGTCACAAGCTCTGTGACATCTCAACAGTCATTGTGGTAACCGAGTGACAAATGGGTGAGATGTGCAGGACTAAGTTCGATTCACATTTCTGGGCAGGAGGAAGCAGGATGGTGTGAGATTCCAATCCTACTCCTCAGAATGACATGCAATTTAAAACTTATGAGTTATGTATTTCTGGAGTTTTCCATTTAATATTTTCAGTGAACAACTGAGGGTTAACTGAAACCACAGAAAGTGACACCTGAGATCAGAGGGGATGACCTTGTTCTGTGGTTGCCTTTAGGTGGAAAAAACACTGGAAGGGGCCACTTGAAGCCAAAAGTGATTGTAAAATGGCCCATCTCTTCCTGTGTGAGGAAGCACAAGCACGACCACAACCCGAGACAAAGACCGCAGGGTCCAAACCCAGAGATGAGGATAATGATGATGCTGAGGTCATCTTTGTTGGAGTGCAGCATGTCAATGAGGATGCTGAAACTCTCTTTGTCAGAGTGATTTCAAGTTCAAAGCCAGTCATTTCTAACATTTTGAACAGAGTGACCAGGGATGCATCTTCAAGAAGAAAGAAGGGCCACGTGAGTCCAGATCCCTCCTGCACAATGCAACCTGCAAATCTCAGGACCCCAGCATCAGAACCAGTGGCTGTATCATTAGCTTCTCAGTCTGAATGGGGAGGAAAAAACAGTCCTGTTATTTTCGAGCCTTCATCTAAACCTGATTATAAAACGAGCTCTCTGGAAGCTGTGCTTCACAATTCAGAATTGCTCTCTCTGCGGCCTCATTGTCTATCTGGAGCTAGTCTCTCAATAGCAGGCAAGGATGAAAGTCCTCTTAATTCAAAGCAATGTCCCACTTCAGATGTAAAATGTAACAGTGGGAATCCCAAAAGACCCAAACTCAGCAATGGAATCCCAGGGGGACCTGCCTCCACCATGGCCCCTGTAGGTATTTCTCCTACAAAGGACACGATTATGACCTTGGAAGGTCTCCTGACCTCACCGAGCCATGTTCACCGCGGGGCATCATTTTCACAGACTCACGCAAATGACCAGGCATGCTTCAGTCTTATGGATCCAGACAGAACATGTAGTTGGAGGGGCTGGAGAAAACGGACTTTTTGACTCTTGCAAGTCAGAGCAAGACTGTTGATCCCATGAAAGGAAATCTGATCATGTTACTTGATGACTTTTACTATGGACAGCATACAAGAGATGGGCAGTCAGAACAGAAGACTCACACAGTCTTTAAATGCCTCAGTTGCTTGAGAGTTCTAAAAAATGTCAAGTTATGACCCATGTGAGGAACCATCTGGACCTGGAGAGGCAGAAGGGTGACAGCTGGGAAATCCACACTACCTGCCAGCACTGCCACCACCAGTTTCCCACCCTGTTCCAGTTGCAGTGTCACATTGAAAGTGTCCATGCTTCCCGGGAGCCCTCCACGATCTGTTATATCTGTGAATTGTCCTTCAAAACAGATCAGGTTCTCTTATAGCACATGAAGGACAGTCACAAACCTGGCAAAATGCCCTATGTGTGCCGTGTTTGCAATTACAGACTGTCAGCCTTGGCCAATGTAGAGGTACATTTTAGAATATGGCATGGAAACATGAACAATTTGCTTTGTCTGTTTTGCTTCAAAATTTTCAAACTGGTGACATCCTTCATAGATCACACTTGGAGGCACTGAAATAAGAGGGTCTTTCCATATTCCAAGTGCTGGCTACAGTGTTTGAAAATGAAGGAAAAGACAGAGCACCAAACAAAGAATCATCAGTCTTTCAAAAAGCCAGAGCAATTGTGAGGGTTGCCTCCTGAAACAGAGGTCATGATCCAAACTTCAGTTCAGCTGGGACTGAGAGAGACAGCATCCATCATTGTGAGGAACACTGACTCCCAAGTGTCACCCAGAAAAACTACAAAGAAGATTGACTACAAACACAAAATATTCCAGACGTGTTGCAGCAAGGGATCTGGCTAAAAATTAAGTTCTACCCACCTCCAGAAATTCAAAAAAGCCCTATTGAGGTTCAGCCAGCTGTACATAGAGACCCTGCCTGGCTTTTGTTGTTCAGTTTCTCAGTCGTGTCTGACTCCCTGTGACCCTATGAACTTCAGTATGCCAGGCTTCCCTGTCCATCACCATTTCCCGAAGCTTGCTCAAACTCGTTCCGTTGGGTTGCTGATGCCATCCAACCATCGTGTCCTCTGTCACACCTTCTGCTCCTGCCTTCAATAGTTCCCAGTATCAGGTTTGTTTTTTTTTTTTTTTTTTTCCCAATGAGTTGACTCTTCCCATCAGGAGGCCAAAGTATTGGACTTTCAGCATCAGTTCTTCCACTGAATATTCAGGGTTGATTTCCCTTAGGATTGACTGGTTGGATCTCCTTGCAGTCCAAGGGACTCTCAAGAGTCTTGTCCAACATCACAGTTCAAAAGTGTCCAGTCTTTGGTGCTCAGGCTTCTTTATGGTCCAACTCTCACATCCATACATGACTACTGGAAGAACCATAGCCTTGACTCCACTGACCTTTGTTGGCAAAGTAATGTCTCTGCTTTTTAATATGCCATCTAGGTTTGTCACAGCTTTTATTCCAAGGAGCAAGCATCTTTTAAATTCGTGGCTGCAGTCACCATCTGCAGTGATTTTGGAGCTCAAGAAAATAAAGTCTGTCACTGATTCTTTGTTTCCTCGTCTATTTGCCATGAAGTGATGAGACCTTTGACTGTGTGGACCACAACAAACTCTGGAAAATTCTTAAAGAGATGGGAATACCAGACCATCTGACATGCCTTTTGAGAAATCTGTATGCAGGTCAAGAAGCAACAGTTAGAACTGGACATGGAACAAGAGACTGGTTCTGAATAGGGAAAGGAGTATGTCAAGATTGTGTACTGTTGCCCTACTTATTTAACTTATATGCAGAGTACATCATTAAAAATGCTGGGCTGGATGAAGCACAATCTGGAATCAAGATTTCTGGGAGAAATAGCGACAACCTCAGACATGCAGATGCTGCCACACTAATAACAGAAAATGAAGATCCTCTTGATGACAGGGAAAGAGGAGAGTGAAAAGGCAGGCTTAAAACTCAATATTCAAAAAATGAACATTGTGACATCTGGTCCCATCACTTCATGGCAAACAAATGGAGAAAAAGTGAAAATAACAGCAGATCTTATTTTCTTGAACTCCAAAATCACTGTGGATGGTGAATGTAACCACAAAATTAAAAGTAGCTAGCTCCTTGGAAGAAAAGCTATGACAAACATAGATAGCATTAAAAAAAAAAAAGCAAAGGCATCACTCTGCTGACCAAAGTTGTTATAGTCAAAGCCACAGTGGCTCAGACAGTAAGGAATTCACTTGTAATGTGGGAGACCTGGGTTTGACCATGGGAAGGACATCTCTGTAGTCCAGTAGTAAGACTCAGTGCTCCCCAATTAGGGAGTCCAAATTCATTCCCTGGTCAGGGCATTAGATCCCACATACTGCTACTAAAAATACTGCATGTGAGAGTTAAAAATCCTGCCTCCCACATGCTACAGTGAAGACTGAAGAGTCCTTGTGCTGGAACTAAAACCAAGCACAGCCAAGTAAATGAATAAATATTTGAAAGAAAGAAAGAAAAAGATATGAGAATTCCCTGGTGGTTCAGTGGTTAGGACTTGATGCTTTCACTGCCAATGGCCAGGGTTCAACACCCTGGTTATGGAACTAAGATCCCACAGGTTCCGTGGCATGGCCAAACAAAAACCTAGAAAGATAAATACGGAGGAAATAACTCCCAAAGTTTGAAAATGAAGCAATATAACTTCACCCAGGCTGAGGATAGATTAAGGATTGCCAGGAACCCAAAGTGCAAAAGTGGCACCTCTGTAATTCACTACTGCTTCTAAGTCACTTCAGTCGTGTTTGACTCTGTGCAACCCCATAGGTCGCACAGCCCACCAGGTTCCCCCATCCCTGGGAACACTGGAGTGGGTTGCCATTTCCTTCTCCAATGCATGAAAGAGAAAAGTGAAAGTGAAGTCGTTCAGTCATGTCAGATTCTTAGGGATCCCATGGACTGCAGCCTACCAGGCTCCTCTGAGCATGGGGTTTTCCAGGCAAGAGTACTGGAGTGGGGTGCCATTACCTTCTCCATCTGTAACTCACAAGCTTCTTTAATATTGTGGTTTAGGCTCCTCCTACTCCTGCTTCTGAACCTGAATAACTTACTGGTCCTGAGAGAAATTGTTATGGGAAAAATAAAATACTTAAGCTGAATGATATTGAAAACAGAAAATTTTTGAGATGGAGATAAAGCAGTTTCATGTGTTAATGTGCATTACATTTGAAAAGAAGAAAGGTTGGCAAAACAATGATCTAAGTCAGTGCTATTCCCAGAAGTTTCTGCAGCAATAGAAAACTTTTAAATAATTGTTACATGTATGCCCTAATAAGGACAACCAGCTTTTCACATATATAAATGCGTATGTTTCTCTTCTCTGAGGTTACCTGTTTATATCCTTTATCTGAATTTTCAGATGGAGTGTTCATCTGGTAGGATTTTTTTTTTTTTTTTTTGGCTTTGCTGTGAGGATTAAGGGATTTAGATCTTCAACCAGGGATGGAATCTCTGCCCCCTGCAGTGGAAGCACAAAGCCCTAACAACCAGATCACTAGGGAATTCTCAATGAATATGTTTTCTATGTCCTTGTCTAATATGCCACTTTGGAGATGTTAAAATGTAGCTAGTGTGACTGAGGTATTAAATCTTTGTGTGTGTTCAGCAGCTTCAGTCCTGTCTGACTCTTTGTGACCTCATCAGTGTAGCCTGCCAGGCTCCTCTCTCCATGGGATTACCCAGGCAATAATATGGGCAGGGGTCGCCATTTCCCTTTCCAGGGGATCTTCCTGAACCTGGGTGTCTTTTACATCTCCTGCATTGGGAGGCAAGTTCTTTACCACTAGCACCACCTGGGAAACCTCTTAAATCTTTACTTTAATTTAATTAAATTAATTTAAAATGAAAAGATATGGCTAGAAGAACCAGATCTTCCTTATAAATGAGTTTCAATTAATTTGTATACTCAGTAACTTGTGTTTCTCTTAGATATTTTCCTCAAGATGAGAGTCCATGCCCCTCCCCAAGTGTAGGCTGGGTTTAGTGACTTGTTTCTAAAGAACAGAATATGTCAGAGGGAAGGAGATAACTTTATAGCAGAGGAACTAGTGGTAAGTCATATTGATAGTATGAATCCTTGATGGGAAGTGATAAGAAAGATATTTTGCCTTGGAGGTATAGTTCTAAAAATATATAAACCCCAGTGCAACCAGGAGAAACATATCAAACCCATATTGAGAGTCATTGTGCAAAATGCCTGTCCCTGAAGGACTCCTGAAAATTGTCAAAAGTCATGTAAAGCAAGGAAAGTTTAGGAAACTGCTATAGACCAGAGTAAACTAAGGGAGGTATCTGTAGCTTTTGGCTATATATCCTCATGCAGTTCAGTATCCTGTATGGGAATATGAAACTGGAAAAGAACATTTTTGGAAAAACTGGTAAAATTTGCATAAAACCTGGAACTTAGTTAAAGGTACCCTACTGAAAGATGCTGGAATAATTGTGAGGCTTAATGGAGGTCATTTCACAGATATATATTTTAGACATTGCAAGTATTTTGTCTACATCACACCCTCTTCATTTTGACTTCACTGGAATGGAAATCTAAAGTATGGTACACTTAACTGAATTGAAATCTTCAAATACAAAGGATCAATAATATTTATATTGTGTGATCTGACCATATGCAATCATGAGAAATTGACAAAGAAACATCTTTTAAAATGCCATTCATTTGGAAAATATCACTAACTACATTAATCCATAATATATATCTCCATGGAATTTTCAGGCAAGACTACTGGAGCAGATTGCCATTATTTTCTCCAGGGGAATCTTCCTGACCCAGGATCGAACCCAGGCCTCTTGTGTCTCCTGCATTGGCTGGAAAGTTCTTTACCAGTTGAGGTACCAGGGAAGCCCATACAATATATAATCTTTGTCTTAAGAAGAGAATATTAGGATATACTTGAAGTGAATGATAATGAACAAACTATGCAGCAAAAATTGTGAGACACAGTTAAAGTTGTATGGAGAAACGATGGAAACAGTGACAGACTTTATTTTCCTGGGGTCCAAAATGATTGTGGGTGGTGACTGCAGCCACGGAATTAAAAGATATTTGCCCCTTGGAAGAAAAGCTATGACAAACCTGGACAGCATATTAAAACACAGAGACATTACTTTGCTGACAAAGTCCATCTGGTCACAGCTATGGTTTTTCCAGCAGTCATGTATGGATGTGACAGTTGGATCATAAAGAAGGCTGAGTGCCAAAGAATTGATGCTCTTGATCTGTGGTGTTGGAGAAGACTCTTGAGAGTCCCTTGGACAGCAAGATTCAGCAGTCAATCGTAAAGGAAATCAACTCTGAATATTCACTGGAAGGACTGATGCTGAAGCTGAAGATCCAATAGTTTGGCCACCTGATGTGAAAAGCCAACTCATTGGAAAAGACCTTGATGCTGGGAAAGACTGAGGGCAGGAAGAAGTGGGCAGCAAAGGATGAGATGGTTGGATAGTATCACCAACTAAATGGACATGAGTCTGAGCAAACTCCAGGAGATAGTGAAGGACAGCGAAGCCTGGTGTGCTGCGTGCAGTGCATGGGGTTGCAAAGAGTCCTACATGATTGACGGACTGAACAACAACAACAAATTAAAGTAAACTTATAGCATTACATATAAGAGAAATGAGAGTTACAAATAACTATCTCAAAAAGTTGTAAAGATGCGCAACAGAACAAACTTATAGCGATAAGAAGGAATGCAATTAATAAAGAATGAAAAATGAATATAATAGAGAAGAAAATATTGTAACAAAACCAAGACTTTATTCCCCCATATGACTACTAGGAGACTTCCAGCAGAACAGAGCATTTTAAAAAGACTCTGTAAAGGGCCCAAAAAGAACTATTTTAGGCTTTGCGAATATGATCTTTGACGATTGATCAAGTTTTCAGTCATAGACAATAACCAAAGGAACTGGCAAGTCCCTGTTTCAACTTTAAGGACACCAAAAATTGAACTTCACACAATTTTCACGTCAGAAAATAATATGCTTTTCGGTTTTCCTCAGCCATTAAAAAGTGTAGGCTCTAAAATTAAAAAAAAAAAAAGAAAAAGAAGTAAAGCTCATTCTCAGCTCACTAGGCTGCTGCTAAGTCGCTTCAGTCCCGTCTGACTCTGTGCGACCCCATAGACAGCAGCCCACTAGGCTCCTCTGTCCCTGGGATTCTCCAGGCAGGAATACTGGAGTGGGTTGCCCTTCCCTTCTCCAATGCATGAAAGTGAAAAGTGAAAGTGAAATCGCTCAGTCGTGCCCGACTCTTAGCGACCGCATGCGCTGCAGCCTACCAGGCTCCTCCGTCCATGGGATTTTCCAGGCAAGAGTACTGGAGTGGGTTGCCGTTGTCTTCTCGGCTCAGCTCACTCTAGCTGTGCAAAATCGGGGGCAGGCTGCCCTGCATTGAGCAAAATGGAATTCCAAGAGAAGGGGCTTCAAGATCCAGGTGTACGGTCAAGTTTCTTAAGCAAGGGGCAGGTCACCCCTGAGGGCTGTGAGTGCTAGACACCATCATTGAAGTCCCCTGGTAGACTCGGAGGTCGTTCTCAGCCCTGTGCCCTGGCGACTGTGCAATCTATTTTCTTTTTTCCCCTTTGGTGAGCTGCGCAATCTTGACAGACCCAAGACACTTCAGATTCAGGTTCAGCCTGACTACGCCCCCAGCAGTTGCCTCCAGAGGGGGCCACCGCGCGCGCATGCGCGGAACTCGGCCTAGCGGCCAATCCGATTGCAGGCGTCAACACCTGGCAACCAATCATCCTTGGCAGCGGACACGCCGGCAGTTGAAGCGGCGTCCCAGGCCTGAGGAGGCGTTGTTCCCTCGGGCCTGCCTCCTCAGACTTAACCCAGGGACTGTTTAGGTGCAGGTGAGCTGCCGGCAGTTCTGGCATCGCCGCCCACGGGGACCGGTAAGGACTGGGGCCTGGTGCGGCCAAAGCGGTGCCGGAGTGCCCAGGGAAGGGTTTCTCAGATCCCCAATCTGGCGGGGCCTTGCTCGGCGGGACGGCCTCTGAGGGCCCACGGGCCCTCAGGAGGGAGCTTGAGGCCGGGCCTACAGGCCCCAGGCCCCTTTCGCCCTCTCCCCTCTCTAGTCTGGGTGGGAGCAGCTCTCCAGCAGCCTTCCTGTCCTAGGGGTGGGACAAGCCAGCTCGCGGAAAGGGCCTGTCATGTCCCCAGCCCCCCGCCCCTC
This sequence comes from Bos mutus, assembly GCF_027580195.1. Taxonomy (NCBI): domain Eukaryota; kingdom Metazoa; phylum Chordata; class Mammalia; order Artiodactyla; family Bovidae; genus Bos; species Bos mutus. The sequence goes on from NW_027219986.1 coordinate 66,561, forward strand.
CCAGGTCTCCTGTGGAACTTAATATATTTAAACACACACACATATACAAATCTTCACGCGGGTTTATGACTCGGGCCCAACCCGGTTCTGCAACCAGACACAGTCAGGCGGGCACAGCAAAAAAAAAAAAAAAAAAAAAAAAAATCAATCTAGTGGCCTCTCCACTGCCGCGGCGCTTTGGTCGTTTTCCTGTTTGCTCTGCCTCTCCTCGGACTCCAGGGCTGCCCCTGTCCCTGGGGGCCCCGAGATTCAGGCCTTTGGTTCGGAAAGGTGGCAGATGAGGTATTTGTTTGTTTGTTTGTTTGTTACTGAGAGAAGGGAGGTGGGAGGAAGAAGCTCAGGGAAGAGGAGTTCAATCACTTGCTCTGGTTGAGTGTGAGACACCTGGTCAGCATCTGTAGGGTAGGACCAGGTAGGGCCTGGGGGATAGAATGTTTCAGGAAGAGGTGACTCACCCTGACCTTTCCCTCTGCCCGACCCCAGGATGTGACCTTCTCCTGCCTGGGAAGGGCACTCAGGTTTTCAATGTGCCCCTGAGGTAAGGTGACAGACA